>NC_034433.1:3800318-3803480 GCF_002078875.1 Numida meleagris | reverse complement strand
CCCGCACCGCGCCCCGCCCCCCGTCGCGCCACGGCACCACGTCAACGCGCAGGCGGCGAGGGGCGGTGCTAAGGGGCGGCACGGCGGAGTGGGGCGTGGCTCCTGCACGCTCCGCCCCCGCGCGGCTCATGTCCCGCCCCCTGGTCGCAGCAGGCCCCGCCCTCAAGCCACGCCCACGATCACACCAGGCCACGCCCCCGGCCGCCTCAGGCTCCGCCCCCTGGCCGCCGCGCGCCCTGCGGATGCGGGTGGGGCGGTTCGCAGCTTTTCACCTCCCCACTTCCCGCGCCGCTGGGCGCTGGGCGTTGCGCTCCGCGTCTCCTTGGGTCGGGGGCGGCCGGGGGCCACGGGCTCTTGAGCGCTCAATGAAGCGCCTCAGCGCACACAAAGCCGAGGTCCCCGCGCTGGGCTCCAGCAATGGTTCCCGCCGCGATTTGCACGCGTGAGCGCATCGCCACGGCAGCCACGCTTGCACGCCGATAGCGGCCGGCCCCATCGCTGCACATCGCCGGGCGGCTCCCCGGCTCCGACCGCGGGCATGGGGCCCGCTCCCCGCCCCGCCCCGGGGCGTCTGAGTGCGGCGCGGCCGTGGGAGCGGCGCTTCCCATCCGCCAGCTGCGATGCCGGGCCGGGCCTGGCCGCTGGGGGGCACGCGAGCCCCGAGGAGCCCCGCGGTGGCGGCCGCTGTTGGCTCGGCCCGGCCCGGCCCTGGAGGCGCGAGCTGCGCGGGGCCCGGCTTCCGCAGCCGAACCGCCCGCTGGCACCGCGCTGCCGAGGAGCTGGGCCGTCCCGGGGCGGGGGTTCAGCGGAGCGGCCCTTCTCCTCCTCCTCTTCCCCCTTGGATGCACCCGCGGGCCGTTTTTCCAGGGAAATGACTGCATCAATAATCGCATCTTCAGCTGGAGGCGTGCGGGCAACGCCGCGGCCCTTCGTCCCCTCCCAGCGGCTAATGTTTGTTTCCTTGAGTATTAATGGGTCAGCGGGAGTTGCAGCTGCTAACGAGTGGGGCCGGGGTGCTCCCCTGGTCCTGGTGCAACGAGGGCATGAGCTGCCTCCCCGCGCTGCGTCTTCAGAGCAATTAGGAGCAGTTCAACCTTTATCCCGGCATGGGGAGCGAATGCCGTCATAAATTGGCCAATAAAACGCAGCTGTGACATCATAACCTTTAAGCTGTATTTAAAATGAATGGAAAGAAATATTTTAAAAGTTCTTATATTATTCAACATTTCCATGGCCAAACCAGATCGAAGAATGTCCCGGGGAGTTTATTTTAGGGACGTTTCTGGGCCGTTCACCTGCAGTGCTGCTCTGCTTGGGGCGCTCAGGCCAACGGAACGGCCACAGCTCTTCCTCACTGCCACCCCGGGGTGCTCCCAGCATTGCAATGGGCATGGCCCTGTGGATCTGGGGGTGGGAAAGCACGGGGTGGGATGCTGAGCTTGCAGCATCCCATCAGACCCGTGCCCTGCTCACCGGGGCCTCCTCCTCCCACCGGGGCCCTGCCCGCACCCTGCGGCCATGGGAGCTCCCGGGGCCAGCGCTGGGGTCCAAGGAGCACAGTGACGTCAGAGCCAGGGCGAAGTCGACAGTGAGAAGTGAAATGCCATCACACATGTGCGGTGCACGTGACTGCAAGCGGAGGAGCGGCTCTGCCTCCCGCACACACCCGGGGCAGCGGTGGGAGAGCAGCGCCAGGGCAGGGAGCTCTCCCACCGAGCGTCCCCTGGCACTGGCGGCAGCAGCAGGAGCATCCCTTCCTGCTGCCGTGCCCCCTGGCACACCGTGCTGTGCAGTGCAGCCGTTCTGTGTGCCCCCAGCCCATCGCATCCCTCCCTGCCCTGGGATGACCGCGTTGCCGTGGCCCGGCTGCTTCTGCTGCGTGGGAGGTGCTGCCCGGCCAGGGCATCGCCTTCCGTGAGCCTTTGTCTGCACCATCACGAATAATATCAAGGTGTTCTGCCAAGTTCCTTCCAGCAAACCTCTGATTTCATTCAAAGTGACAGGGGACCTGATTTATTATACTAACGAGCAGGCGATAAATAAACATGACCTGAGAGAATCCCAGGCCCACAATCCCATTCTTGTTCAGCTCCTTGGGGGAGATGAAAGGTTTCCTGCAATTTCCCAGTGCTACCCAGAATCTCTCCTACCCGATCTGCCAAAACTTTCTGCTTCTGTCGAGCCTGGCATCTGATTGAATTGACAGAAGCAGCTTATTAATTGCGCTAATGAGGGGCTCAGCAATATGGAGCAGTGGAGAGAGTCCAGTGTGGCTGATAAAACGCTCAAAGCTGCGCAGAGCATAAGGTCACCGCGTTGCCAGGCTACTGGGTGAGCTGCCTGGAGAAATAATACGCAAACCAGTAGGTGACTCTGGGAAAAATATTGCTCCGTAACTCACATAATTAATAGGACATTGATGCTTTATTTTCTTAGGAAGAATATACAGCAGGAAGGTCCGGAGCTCGGGCGCCGCAGCTCAGTGCATGGCAGCGGAGGGGCAGTGCCGGGGGAGCTCTGCTGATGGGGAACAGCAGCGGTGGATTTGCAGATTGAGTGCAGATATGCAGGAGCCCGAGGCCAGGCTGCAGAAAAAGGTGGTGGGAAGGTGTCCACCGTGAACCACCCCAGTGTGTGAGCTGAGGGAGGCTGCAGATAGGTGGTAGTGTTGAGGAAGCTGTCCGGTGTTTGACCCGTACTCGTTTCTCCAATATCATCGCAGAGGGAGATGAACGCGACTGATTAGAGCGGCAGCTTTGGCAGAAGGATGCTCTTGGGATCTCTGATCTCCTGAGACACTGGTTCCCGCTGGGAGTTCACCATACAGCCCCCGAGGGTTTGTAGCAATAAACAGGAATGTTTTTGCTCCAGTAGGAAGGAAAAAGGAAGAAAAAGGACAAATACCGATCTTAATCTTTTACTTTGCATTCAATTTTAGAGCCCCCCTTCAAGTTCTCCAAATGGCACTCACCAGGGGAGCCCATCCTCATACCAAGACAATTATCTTCACCAAGCCCTGCGGTATGAGCCCCCTGGTTCACAGTGACAGCTCTGCCTAAAGCAAACACCGAGAGAAGCTCACTGCTTCCCTGGCTCCTTTGGGCTCACCTAGGCTCCAGAGCTTGGCTCCTTCATCCCTGGGGTGTGGTGAGGGCTTGCATG
>NC_034433.1:3791189-3800258 GCF_002078875.1 Numida meleagris | reverse complement strand
GGGCAGGTGATGGGTAGAGGAAGGGCAGCCTGCCCCCTGGGGCCATGAACAATGGCAGGGAGGCAGTGGGTGCTGGGAAGCACGAGGTCAGGGGGTGGGAGGGGAATCAAATACGGGCCCGGCAGGCTTCCTCCCTCCCACCTGCCTGCCCCATGGCCCCTGCCTCCCAGCTGGACATCCCATCCCATCCCATCCCTGCCCCATCCTTCCCTGTCCTGCACCATCCTCCCCATCCCTGTCCCATCCCCTGCCCCGCCCTCTCGACCCTGGTGGCCCCATGGCCCCTCTCCTCCCTGTCCTCTGAGGCAGCCACTTGAAAGCCTTTGTTTCTTTTCTCAGGGGGGAAATGGAGCTACGGATCAGGTTTCCAAGATGGAAAAGCAATTTATTCCCTTTTAAATTGCCCCCGTTTTGTTTTGCTTCCTGATCAACGCTGTCCGGGCTTGCACAGGCCACGAGCAGTGGGCACTGCCCACCAAGCCCGGGCCTCTAGCCCAGCGCTGTGCCATCCCTGTGCAGCAGGGCTGGGTGCAGGAGCCGGGGTGCAGTGAGCTTTGGTTCTATTCCCACTGCAGCAGAGGTGAGAGCCCAAGTTTCCTGGTGCCCAGTGTGGGCCACGCTGCCGCGCTCCTCTGCCCGGCTCCGCTTGCCAGCTTGAAATTCACTTGGGAAAAAAAATACTTAAAGAGACCAACAAATAACAAATAACAAGGCTGGCAGCTGGCCAGTGATTCAAAGGCTCCAAAAATGAACTAAATTTGCAGCTGGCCACGTTCCCTGCCTCTCTTGGCAGCAGCGCTGCTGTCTGAACACCTGCCAAGGGCAGAGCACTGCGGAGCGCGGCTCGGGCGCTGCGGGAGCGCTGCTGGGACTGGAGTGCTGGGCTTTGTGCTCACACTGGCTGCAGGCAGCAGGTGCTGGGCCAAGGAACGTGCCCTGCAGAGCTGTTTGCAAACAGCGGAGCTCAGCACGGCCGCATCACCATGCTCCTCTGCTCCCTGCCTCGGGCAGAGCGGCACCGCAGAGCGGCCCAGTGCCACTGGGGCTGGTGCTTGGGGGCTGCTGGGAGGGAGGCTCGGCCACGTGCAGGAGGCACTGGGAGCTGCTGTGGGGCCGGTGCTCTGCAGGGCACGGCTAACTGCGCTAATGCTGAGTGACACCGGGGCGCGGGGAACGGAGCTGGGCGGCACCGCTCGGCCCCCCGCTCCAGGACGGTGTCATGCGAAGCAGTAATTGGATCCCGGGATTTGCTGAGTGATACCGTGGATTATTTCGCAGCCATCGTGTCCCGGGGTAATCTTGTTACGGTATTACGCAGCCACGTGCACGCACAGCTCTGCGGTGCCCATGTGGGGACCTGCCCAGCGCCTTCGTGCCGAAGCATCGTCTGAAACCTCACAGAGGGGTGGGAGGTGTGCAGGAACAGCAGCGAGCTGGGGCAGAACCAGGCTGAGCAGCGGCTTGCTGCTGCGGGATGTGCCCCTGAACCCCGCTGCTTCCTGCTCCTCCTTGGCCCTTGGTGTGGGACGGGGACGTGCGCACCGCGGGGCACAAAGTCTGTGTTTCACCGGGGGAGGGGTGATCTCTGGCGCTTGTGCCCCAATGAACTTCCACCCACAAAATACGTATTTGTGCCTGGCAGCAGCGGGTTTAATCAAAAACAAGCCGCTGCCGTGTTTTTTGGTTTGTTTATGCCCGGCTGAAACACTGCAGCTGCAGCCAGCTCTCCCGCAGCAGATTTCCAGCAGGTTAACTTTGGACTATGACGATAACGAATTATCTGTTAAATGCACATTTGAAGGGAAGCTAATTCCAGAGCGTCTGACATGTCTCTAGCTGCTCCTGCTCCAATTTTCTCTGGCTTTTTTGTACCTGTTAATACATTCTGTTCTTTTAAGCCTGCAAACCAGGGAAAGGGTAGCGGTGTCTTCATCCCAAGAGGGAGCATGACCTGCTTAGAAAGAAGGCAGGCTTTATTTATCCTGAAGTGGGGCTTGGGGAATAGCAGCAATGTTTGTTGACCCACAGAAGATGAGCTTATCAGCTGTTATTAGAGAGGGTCGATAATGCAGAATGAGCAGCTTGTGGGGCATATTTACCCCACTCTGTTTGTGGGATATCTGGAGTCTGTTTGGATGGTGGCTGTGGTTGTTCAAGGACTTTTTTCTGCATCTCCTTGGGGCCAGCACATGCATGCACATGGCCAGATTCCTGCCACGGGCTGCTGTGCGGCTGTGACTGGGTCAAAAGACATTTTTGTAGGGCACCCTCAGGTGAGAAAGCAGTCCTGGCTTGTACATCAGAATCATCAGATTGCTTTGCGTAACTTCTCTGCCTTCACAGCTCAACCACAGGAGTTATGCACAGCAAACACAAGGAACACATGAATAACACGGAGCCGAATCGTGCAGCGAGCGGTGGTTTTCATGGGTGCTTGGCAGTGTTTACCCAGGGTGTAATCTCAGGGTGTGCGTGCTGTCTGCGCTGCACTATCTCAGACAGCAGCACCGCGCTGACGGTGTTATTGTGGGAGCGTCTGCAGGAGTGCAACGGAGCAGGGGATCTCAGAGCATGGAGCGGCATGGTCAGAGCGGGGGGAGCAGCGGGACGGCCCCACAGCAGCTTCTTGGGCAAAGAGTCACTTGCAGCCCTTTAGCTGAAGCAAAAGGCAAAGTCCCATCAGCCGCCCAGGGCCAGGACTTCCTCCAGCGCTCAGTGTACTTTGGTGGTGCTGGACTTGGGCCTGTGTGTACGCAGGGACAGGGCCCGACCTGTTTCAGAAGGTGCCGGCCCTGCTGCCAGCCCTGGGGACAAGTACCCAGCACAAGGCCCCACCGCTCCCCCCGTGGGCACCGGCCCCGCTCACCCGTCCCGGCAGCCCCGGGGCTGGGCACGGCGGCACCGCCATGCACGCAGCACGCTGTGCTGTCAGCTCCTCTCCAGGGATCTTTCCTCCCAGTACGCGCAGTCGAACAAAGCCGGAGGACGGAGGCTTTCCTGACATTGTCCGTCCCAGCTCTTTGGGAACGGAACAAGCGGGGTTTTGGAACAAGCAACACATCTGTGTATTTACACATGCACACAATAGGACGCGTGCTCACCGGTGCTGAATGGGAGCAAAACGTGGCTGTCCCACTGCCAAACCCTGCCAGCAAGGGGATGGCCAGGAGAGCAGCGCCGATACACACAGCTGAGGGAGCTGCCAGCGCACAGAGCACAGCAGGGGCAGCATGGTTGGGGCTTTCCTTCCACTGCTCACACCCATATAGCCAGGGGTGAGCAGTGGGGTGCTGGGACAGTGCTGCTCCACCCCAGCACCCTGCTGCTGCCATATTGTTGTCAGTGAGCGGCATTGGGGCACCTGGGTGGGCAGGCAGGGGAACAAATGCACAGAGCAAAGTCCATGTTAGGTCCCCGTGACCTCACTCAACCTCAGAAGCCTGGCCACTCTCACTCCATGGGTGTGAAAGTGGCTCTAGCAGCTCCAGAGCTGCCTTGTGTGGTTGCCCATGGGGCTCTGCATCCCCCTGACCGGCGTGGGGAAATGAGCATGTCCCTGACCCCATGGCTGCTGCCTTCCCCTCCTGGCTGTCACATGGGCACGGAGCAGCCCTGGTCCCATCCTGGCAGAGAGGGTGCCCGCTGTGAGGACAGGACTGGCCCTGCTGCTGGCCATGGGAGCATGCACAGGGCCCCAGGGCTGCAGGTGCCTTCCTTCCCAAGGCTCCTGCCAGCCTGGCCACCCTTGGTCACCCCACGCAGGTAGCCAACACTTCCCATATGGTGTGGAAGGAGTAGGCTCCTCTCATCCACCCAGGCCAGGAAATCCCAGCCCTCTGGCTCTTGCCAGGCTCCAAGTTTAAAAATACTTAAGGAAAATAATCCTCAGTCTCACTGAGGCCAAAGAAATTCTGGGCAGGTTTCAGAACAAATATTGGCGGCTGTGTTTTGTCTCCTCAGCTCCTGCACTCTGGCCCTTGGCTTGGCACCCGCTGCCTCCTGGGGACTCACACGGCAGCGATGTCCCGGGACCGTGCTGGCAGTGCTGCCATGCAGGGCAGGCCCTGGGCTCGTCCTGCTGCGTGCCCCGAGGCCCTGAGGTTTGTCCTCGTCTGCTCCAGAGCTCTGACAGCGCACTGAGCTCCCCGAAGATGATGCAGAACTGAAAATACCAAGTAATACGCAGAGAAATCAGGCGTTGTGCAACGTCCCAGGGAAACAGCTGCTGCAGCGTGGGACCAGAGCTGGAGAGCCGCCTGGAGCTCCAGATTTTCCCTGTGGTGAGACTGCCCTGAGATCATCATGTGAATAACCACATTTACCATCCTCGCAGGAACAGGGCAGGAACCCAAGGAGGAGGCGGTGGGGGCTGATCCCAGCGATGCCATCATGGCAATGGACGCCACTGGCAGCAGCTGTGGGTCACAGGAAAATGACACAGGCTCTGTGGACAGGGGTAGAAGGGAGAGGACAAGGCAGGTGAGGCAGTGCTATTGACACATGAAGTCATTTCAAGTGGGATGTTGTTAAATGATTTGCAGAGCCCCCACCTCTTCCTCCCCACCCCAAGAACAGGAATAAAGTCATTAAAACAGCATGTTCTGGGACAGCAAAATCCTGCGGGAGAACGCTGAGACCTGGCCAGGCCCCCCTGCTCTGCAGAACCGGACCCTGCACCAGTTGGACCGGTTTGGGTGTCCCCGAGGCACTGACCCCAGTGTGAAGGGATGGGAGTGAGGTGGGGCTGTAGTGCGGTGCCCCTCTGCAGCGTCACCCCGAGGATGGGTCCCAGTGCCCCACACCAGCATGGTGCCGCATCCTGGGGCTCTGCCACGTTCCAGCCCAGGGTGTGATTCACCTCCAGGTGGGCTCTGATCCCCTGTGAGCCCCCGCCACCCCCTGCAGGCGGGAGGAATGCCAGAGTGGGGACCTGTTGAGCAGCCAGCACTCAGGGAGCTGCACTGGGAGCAGCAAGCTGCAGTAGGGCTGGCAGCCCCGCAGCACACAGAGGCCTTCCAAGTCCCCATGGAGCAGGAGCTAGCACTGAAAGTACACCAAGCACCACCACCTCCCTCTGGCTGCAAGGACGGCATGAGAGGAGGAACAGATGCTATTTCTTGTGCCAGATAAACTTCTTGGCAGGAGGCAGCAAGCTGGCATACGCTGTGCAGCAGCGGCCCCGGGAGAACAGCTTGAGCACTCTGAACTTGAGAGGTGAGGAATGGGCACAGAGTGGGGGGCACAGCGGGACTGCACTGTGTGCGATGTCCCTTAGCACCCGCTGTGACGTCTGCACGTGGCTGAGGATCCTTCATGTCTGGGCAGTGCACAGAGGAGAGCACCCTGCTCCCGGCCACGTGGATCACTGCATGCGCAGCGTGAAGGTCAGGGCAATTGCAGGGATTTTCTATTGATCATGAGTGGCAATTTTAAACATTTTATCAACAATTTCTTCCTAAGACACGTTGTATTCTAAACAACGACAGCAGTTGTAGCACAGCCCTAAACAATGACACGCCTTTGTCATCCATCAGAGGCAGAGCTGCCGGTCCCCAGGGACTGCTCCGACGCCTTCTCTTCCACGGCCATTGTCCCAGGGCTGCTGGGGTGGGTAACCTCAGGGCCTGGAGGTGGGGTGAGAAATGTGAACCTAAAAGTTCAGAAAACCTTTCCAAAGCCGTCAGGAAGCCGATGGATATCTCAGAAGGGCAGGCTTTCCCAGGAGATTTCCAATAGTTCCTGGATTTGACTCCCGTTGTTGCCTCTCTTATCAAGCAGGACACACACTCTGACAAAGACGGGAGGGCTGAAATTGCAGCTGCTAGAGACATTACTTCCAATGGAAACCAAAGCTAGCGATTATATTTTGAGGTTACTACAGGCCCTTAATGTTTACAATGGGATACAGAAATCCTGAACTCGAATTGCTCTGCTCTGACCTCTCTCTGGAAGCGCATCAGCAGTACCAAATCTTAAACTCGATTAACAGCGAATGCAGCCAGCAGTGAGGACGGCAAGGCTGCTTATAGCTGCTGTTAAAGGGCAGCTTTGTTGCCCAATATCCTGAAACAATATCCTGTTTTCCTCAGAAGAAGAAAAAATTCCTGAAGGGATTAATACTAAATCCATCTCCTAAAGGAGGCGGAAGTGCGGCGGTGCTGAGCACGAAGGACTCCTTTCCCCTCATCTGCAAATGAAGGAGCAGTGGCAGCACCATCCTGCAGCCATCCCAACCCACTGCTGCTCCCGCCCCATCCCCTGGCCCTGGGGACCCCTCCTTGGTGCCAGCAGCGCTCCCAGCGCGCAGTGCAGGGCACTGGTTGCACATGGAGTGGCACTTTGAGTCTGCTCCCAAATTCCCCGTTTTTAATTATTATCCATCTTGTGATAAGGGCAGACCTCTCCCTGCTCGCTGGGTTGCTCAGAGGTAGACGGAGCAAGAAAAACCTTCCACCCACTCGCTCGTTGGGTTGCGTTGTCCTTCAGAAGTGGGTGAGTGAGTTTGCTCTGCTTTCAGCGGGTGCACCCGGTCACCAAGTGCCCCGACACGCTCAGCGCACGCCCATGCACACGCTCGCGGGGGTGCAGAGCAGCGGTGGTTCCCTTTGATGTGAAAGGGATCGCAGCTCCCGCTGCTGCTCCTGCTCCTCTAGCTGAGCGTCACTGCCTCCCCCCTCCGTTCCCTCCCATGGCTCTGAGGTGAATTACACCACACTTCTGCTTTAAAGCAAAGCAGAGCATGAAACCCAGAACACAGTCAACTTCATTAGGCTGCGGGAGAGAGCGGCTCCAGAAAAACATTCAGAGTAACAGACGTCTGTGCGGGATTTGTCACACGCGATGCGTCACCGCTGCAGCTCTGCACCCCGAGCACGAGGAGCTCTGGTGCTGATGCAAGAACCTCAGTCGTGTGCCACGCAGCGCCATTCTGCATCCAAACCGTGCAGCAGCGCTGTGTGGAGCGGGATGGGGAGGGAGCTCGAGCTGTTGGACATCTCTGAGCTGGCGAAGACTGGGGAGACCTGGTGGTGGCCTGTCGGTACCTAAAGGGACTGCAGGGAAGAAGGGGACAGACTCTTCAGCAGGGTCTGTTGTGATAGGACAAGGAGAAGTGGTTTCCAACTTAAAGAGGGAAGATTTAGAGTGGGTGTAAGAAAAGTTCTTTATGCTGAGGGCAGCGAGGCACTACACAGGCTGCTCGGAGAGGTGGTGGTGCCCATCCCTGCGGACACCCAGGGCCAGGCTGGGGGGGCTCTGAGCACTGATGGAGCTGTGGGTGTCCCTGTGCACTGCAGGGGAGTGGGACCAGATGGCTTTTGAGGATTCCTTCCAACTCAAACCACTCCGTGACTCTGTGAGAGCCGAGCCCAGCTCCATGTACACCCAGCCAGCTCCGCCTGCTCGGAGCCCACGGTGCCGGGCACAACATCTGTTCGGGCACGGAGCGGCGCGGCCAGCAGCTGGGGCTGCTCGAGGCTGCCTCGTATGCCATCCTCGCGGACACGCCACAAACGGGCAGCGCAGCGGCTTCCTGGGGAAGCTGCCTGCCAGCTCAGGCTAGCAACAGTCAGAAACTGTTCTGGTGAATGAGGGAAGCGCCGTAGTCAAGCGGCACAAAGCCGGTCCGGGTGATGTCGGGCGAGGCACCGCCGCCAGGGGCCGCGGACGGCGCTTCCCGCGGACCCGCGCGGATCGAGGGGCGGCCCCGGCGCTCCCCCCGCACACCCCCGGGCCGCGCTTTCCGCTACGGGGCGGTACGTGCCGGGCCGCACGAGAGCCGGGGCCACGCGTGGGGGGCTCAGCGCACGTGGCGCGAGGAAGGAGGCGGTGCCGCTGCCGGCCCCACCCGCTGCCCCCGCCCCCAAACGGAAGGCGCGGCCCCTCCGCTCTTATAGCAGCGGGGGGGGCCGGGGGAGGCGGCATTAGGCTGGCGGCGGCACGCGCAGGTAGGGCCCGGTGCTGCGGCGGGCCCACGTGGCGCGGGGGGGGATGGAGCTGGGGGCAGCGTGGTCCTTCCTGGGAGTTTTCGATGCTCCACATGGCTGGAGGTGGGGATGGAGGATACGCGGGGAGACGGCGAGACCTCATGGCGGGACCCTTAGTGCTGGGGTTCGGTTCGGCCCCGCACCGTGGGGACGCGCAGCCCCGAGCCCCGCTGCTGGGACGGGAGCGCGGCCGGTGAGCGCCGAGCTCCAGCGTAATGCCGGGGGTCCCTGCTCGGCTCCGCCGCGGGGATGTGAGGATGATGGTGGGCCTGGCGGCGGGCTGGGCTGGGCTGAGATCCCCCGCTGCTTTGCTGCCTCCGGCGCGGCCCCGGGAACTGCCAGGGCCTCGGCCGCGTGCTCGGGGCCGCACACGTGCAGCGCCGGGTCGTGTTCCGACGCCGGTTGACGGCTCCGCTCCCGGTCCGCTGTGCCGTCGGAGGTGCCTTCCCGTGTGTTTTATGACCTTTTCTATCGAAGTAACTTAGGCCTTGTTTTTTTTTTTGGTCGCGGTCGGGCCCGCGTTCAACTTTCCTCCCCCACGTGGAAGAGCGGCGGGAGGTGGTGGCCTCCACGGCCCCGCGAAGTGCTCCTGCGGCCGGGGGGAGGGGGGGGGAGGCGGTGGGGCTGCACCGCGGGGATTGACCGGCGTGGGGGGCGGCGGGGGGGTCCGCGCCGTCGGTGGTGCACCCGAAGTGCCCCCTGGGTCAGGTCTGTCCAAAACAAACGTGAGCGCTGAGCTGAGCGCTCGGGGCCTTCCTATGCCCAGGAGCTGCTCGAGGGGGCGGCCCCGGGGTGGGCGATGCCCGGGTCTTGTTTGTGGCCGCGGAGCGGGGAGGGTAAATCCGCTCCGCCTTGCGCGCTCCAGATAGTGGGGATGGATGCGAGGCGATTAGCCGAGTTCTGGGTGGCTGATAAGAAAAAGCAGCTCCCGCGGGAGCTGAGGCCCCGGGGGCCGCGTGGGGAGCGTGAGGCCGGTCCTGTCTGCTCAGATCGGGCTCTGGAGCTGTGCTCAGCCCGGGGCCCATGCGAGGTGCCCCCTCCCAGGAAGCGGGGCTAGGCCCCAGGCCTGTGCCTGCAGGAGGTA
>NC_034433.1:3735426-3791068 GCF_002078875.1 Numida meleagris | reverse complement strand
GCAGCAGGCCGGGCTGGGTGATATCCTGAGTGGGTCATTAGGACCACCGCGGCCTGCTGCTGCTGTCTGGGGCAACATGGCAGCCCTCACCAGAGTGTAGGAATGCGCCTACATCCTGTGGCTTCTGCATCGCTGTCTGCCCCCAGCACATACTGGGGGCTGTGGGGTTGTATCGGTCCGGGAGGGGCCTTTTGTGGCCTCTGGAGCATTCACTCATCTCAGGGTGAGGCGCGCAGGGCCAGGTGGTGGGCAGCACATCAGGAAAGGCTGTGGTGCTCACAGTCCTGTAACTGCACTGGGAATGGGCACAGTGTCTGAGGGGCTCCCACCTGCCCCATAGTTGCGGCCTGCGCTGGGTTTACTGGGTGTTCTTGGGCTTGTTTTCTTCCTGTGTCAGGAACCTTTTAGTTCCATCACAAGGCACCTAAAGTGTAATGGTGTTTGTTTTCTTGCTCTTCTGTGTGCCTGAAGCTGTTCTGTGGTGCACAGGCATCCCTTTCTCATGCTAAGTGAGGTAATTTGGTGTGGGCTGCCTCCTGGGTGCCTCTGCTCTCAGGCTTTTCTGGCCCTAGAGAAGAGCAAGGATGAGAAGTGCCACTGCCCTCAGTGCTGCTGGGGCTCAGGACCCCCCCCTCCCCCCCTCAGGCCCCATGTGCTGGCCTCAGAGGAGATTTCTCCATCTTCAGCTAGTCCCTGTGTGTTGGATCTTCCAGCTACACACAGGTGTGCTGTCAGCATGCTGCAAGCTTCCCTGCGGTGTCACAGCTGTGGCCATATCCTGTCCTGGCCTTCCAGGCAGAGGTGTGAGACCATCACCCCCTCTTTGCCCACCAGGAGGTGGTTCCTAATCAAAAGGTGCCAGTGGTGTATCTGCTCTCAGTCACACTCTGCTCTCACACTTGCCTTGATTTATCTGGCAGCTAAGGTGGAAAATACTCAGACTTGTACAGGGCCGGAGGCTTGCGTGATTCCATTCCATAGATCCTTCATGAAGAGTTGAAAAGTTGCACGTAGCCTAAGGGAGGCAAGTTGTGTCTAAGCGCTTTAGTGTTAATGTTGTAGTTTTATGACTTCTCCCATTTCCTTCTGTGGAATAAGCCTATAATAGCAACCTTTCTGATTAAGAAAGCAGGAGCCTCTTGCCATTATTGTCTGAATGACTCATTTTGAAATGCTCCCTTCAAGCTGCTGCTGTGTAATGGTGCTGCAGCCAAAGAAAGTTCGTGTGGGGCTGTAGTCGGTTCCCAAAACCACAGTCCCGCAGGTGGTGTCAGGTAATCTCTGTCCACATAGCTGCAGCTGCCTCCTCTGTGCCTGCTGCTTGGGAGGCTTTAAAAAGGGATGAGATGGATGTGGCTGAGAACAAAGGCGACTGGCTGCTGCCCTGAGGGAAGAGAGGGGCGGTTGTTTTGACCGAAACAGCTGTGTGGCTCTGAGGTTCTGCAGCCCCACACAGTGAAACCTGGAGTGGCTGCGTCCTTGGCTGTGCGTATCGATGTCTCATGAAAGAATGCCGGTGCTACTTGGTACCACATTTTTCTCATTCTGAGAATTTCTTGGCAAGGCACAGATTGTCTTTGAGGCATTCCTGAGTGCTGCAGTGCTGAGGTTGCTGTGTGGAGTGAAACATCTCTGCTCCTGTCGAAGTGTGGTCTGCACCTGGGGCATGGTGGTGTGAGACTGAAACCTGCATGAGGGGATGCTGAGAGCCACAGCCCTCCTGGGATGGGGTTGGATGGCTGCAGGTGGGCTGAGGGCTGTGCTGTATTGGGAGAGCCCAGTGGGAGCTGTGCCACAGTGCTTTATGGCCACCACCCTAGAGCTGTGGATCAGAGGGTCTGGAAGAGCTCTGCTTGATTCATGGTAATTGTAATGTGAAAAAAATCAGCCAGGGTTTTTTTCCCCTTGATCCTTCTGGTTGCTTGCTTAAGCTTGCTTCATGCTTTCTCATACTAGTAAGGCTCCTGGTCCTTGCTCAGACAGGCTGAGATCACTGGTGGTAATACCTGGAGACAGCCTGGAATGGGTGCTTGTAATTGACCTGTTTTGATGGGAGAAATTGGTACCTGCTTTCTTGTTTTGTTTTTCCTTCCTGCCCTGCTTAGTGCTTCTGGCAAACAATCTCGGTGTCCTGTTGCATCAGCTCCCTCCAGTCAGGAGGGCAGTGCTGATGGCTGCGGGCAGCGAGGAGCTGCCTGGCTGGGGTCAGTGTGCAGCGGTGCAACCTCCTTGCAGCCCACGAGCTTCCCACTGTGGGAGATTATCTTCAGATCCCTACATGCTCTGTCCTCGGCCGCTGTTTGTAGTGGCTGATGCTCAAGCAGAGCCCCGCAGCCCTGCTGAGGTGAGTGCTCGCCCGCTTGGTGCTGGTGAGTGGGCTGCTGTGCACCTCTGATCCTGCACTGCAGGCTGGGGCTTGCACTGCTGTGGGATCCAGTGCTGAGCAAAAGGTGAAGGCAGCCACCACTGGCACCTTTGCTGAGGAGCACGAAGCCATGCCTTCTGGCGTCTGGTTGTCTGCTTGCCAGGCCGGCAGACTGCAGCATGTTTGGGGCCCTGCTGGCCATCCTTGGGCAGAGGAGGGGTGCTGAGCAGGCTGTGCTGTGGCTGGTGAAGGAACCTTGAGCTCATCTGCGTGGGCTGCTGTCCTTGGGCAAACTTTACACGCTACTGACCTCGCATCACCCTGGGAACAAACGCTTCAGCTGAGCAGGACCTCAATTGAGTATTGTGTTGGTGCAGAGTCCCTGCAAATGCTGGGTCGTCACGTATGCCATGCACAGCCAGGTTAAAACCCTGGCTGGGGCACTCACTGGAATCACACCCCCACGCTTAATTCTGTAAATGTGCTTAAAACCAGTGGAAGCGGTGTCTCATAAGTTTGTAACAATCTCTATTTGATCTTTCCTCTGGCCAGCAAATGTCCTGATTCGAAACTGTGAAGTGTAATTTACTCTCCCCAGTTCACAGTTGTTAGCAGCTCCATCTCCCCAGCAATAAGCATGAGCCTTCAGCTCAGGCCAGGGAACTCTGAAGGGTGCTTGGGTTCTGCCCTGCATCCTGTCTGCCCATGGCAGCTCAGTGAGCCCTGCCACTGGGGGAAAGGCTTTAAAAGCACCTGAGACAGTGAGTGTGATAGGGAGCGTGTGCTTGGTGCAGTAAGATCCTGAGTGGGAGGGATGGGTGTGAGGGGACAGGCAGGGATCTGCAGGGCCAGGGTGCTGCCCACAGGGAGAAGCCTCTTCTGCCCTGAAAAAGAGTGCTGTGAGGTTACCTTTGAAAAGGGATTGCCCCAGAAATATTTTGCAGTATTTGCAGTGCCTTATAAATGTGAGCCTCTGTCTCTCTCCTCCGGAATCCTGCCAATCTGGGGCTTTAAAAAGCACAGCGATTTGCTGGGTTATGTAAGTAGAAGTCTTTAAAATCTTCCTGATCCAGGCACCTTCAAAGAAGAGACCACAGTAGCAGCGTGTAGGACCTGGGAGAGGGAGAGTATTGTGGTCTTCCCCAGGATCTGTTTCCATTCAATACAGCCTGGATGGCATAAAAAGCCTCAACTTCTGCTCTTGCCATTGCTATGCAGGATGAGGGCTTGCTGTAGGCTACCTGTTCCTGCAGGTTTGTCAGGAATTTACAGGCTAGCAGATGTGATACTTGCAGTCATTACTTGGTCTCATCAGTCTTAATTACTGCAAGTATGGTTGCTTTGTTTCCTAATAGGGTGAACTGTAGCTGGCTGCCTGGCAGCTGTGAATACGATTTCCAAACACATCTTACATGTTGCTGCTCTTCCAAAACAGAACTGTAAATGTCATAACTGTTCGTTTACTTTATATTTTTTTTTGCAGAGGGGAGGGAAGATTCTCTTTGGACTGGCTGCCTTGCGTGTGCTTTTTCTTTTCCATTTGAAACCTTCCTTTGATAGAAGGAGAAGTATTCTAAAACTGGTCTTCCTTAATGAGGATTTGTAATGAGTCAGGGAAAAAATGCTGTGACATGCAGAGCTCCTGTAAACCCTCTGGCATCAAACTTTGGGGATCTTGCTTAATGGTCTCCAGCTTCAGTCCAAGGCTTTTTGACTATGCGTTGGCACGGCAAGAGAGGTTGTCTCGCTCTTCAGAAGTCTTTTATGGAAGGATGCCACCTGAGCAGCCACAGGAAGAGGCATGAGCCCAGCCATGGTGATTTTTGGCACAGCTGAGCTGCTTGGGAGTGATGGTAGAACTAAACCTGTGTTCCCCCAACACCTCAGCAATACCCTCAGCTTTCTGCTTTATGGCTGTTACTACCAATGGCCTTTATTTGTGCTGTCAAGTAGTTTGTATTGACTAGGAGCTGGTTCTTTTTTGTTACCAAAATGCAGTAGGTTTTTTTTTTTTGCCATTTTGGGCAAATTGGAGTAGTTAGGTGATGCCTTAAAGCTCACTGGGTGCTGTGAGAGCTCAGTATGACTCACAACCCAAGAGCGAGCTGGAGGCTGAGTAGTGTGCCTGGAGGTGGTGCAAAACCCCAGTATTCCTATCAGCTTTCCAGCAGTGCATAACTCATGGGTGGTTTGCCTCCACAGCCAGAGAGCAGAGTGCATGGTGGCTGCTTGGGGTGAGCTGCACAGGGCTCGGCTGTGCTGTCCCTGCTGGAGATCAGCCAGTGCCCACGGCAAGTTGAGCTGATGGGGGTTGCTCAGAAGAGCATGCTGTGAGGGATTCCTGTGTCTGGAGGAGCCCATGTGCTCATGACTGTCATGTGCTGCGCTGGCCGGAGTGTGGGCAAAATACCCTTCCAGCCAAAAAGATCCATGCCTGGGTCAGGCTAAACCAGTCTTAAAGGCTTAGAGCAGCCTCGGGTGCTGGGCTCCCTCTGGTGCGGGGCTGGCTGCCTCCTCCTGCCCGCTGGCCCAGGGCTGCTGCTTGGCAGGTGGAGCTGCAGGGCCACCTGGGGCCTGGCCTCTGCTGTGAGGTGAAAGCGATCCGGGCACCAGTGGGAAGGAGCCAGCTGCCAAGAGCACGGGGGAGCGCGCCAGGTAGATGCTGGCATGCAAGCGGCTGTGGATGCGATGGTAATCGCAGCGAGCCCAAGCGGATGCGTGCTATAAATAGGGTGCATCGCACCTCTGTGCCAGTTAGTGTGCTGCTCCATCTGAAGCTGTCCCTGCATTG
This sequence comes from Numida meleagris, assembly GCF_002078875.1. NCBI lineage: Eukaryota > Metazoa > Chordata > Aves > Galliformes > Numididae > Numida > Numida meleagris. Next base: position 3,785,912 of record NC_034433.1, on the reverse strand, counting down.
TGGTGTCACTTACAGGAGCTCTGAAGAAATGCCTTGTGCTCGATTATGTCTTCAGCTCAAAACCTGAGCCAGCAGAGCAGAAGATTGTACAAGAGGGTTTAGGCTCTGTGCTGAAGGAGCTCTGTGTCCCCTCTGTGCTCGTGAGGCTTGGTGTGAGCAGGGCTGGGGGAGCCCTGCAGTGCTCCTGCTCCATGCTTTGCCCTTCTGGGCTGCGCTGCCTGCAGCGGGCATCGTGCTGAGCAGGAACCCAGCGCTGAAGGCATCGTGAAATCTGCAGGGGCACGCAGGAGTTTCAGGGGTTGTGGCAGTTCCTGTTGTTTTGCATACGGTGAAATGCATATGCGAGCAGCTGATGTGGTAGTGTTTCCTCTGTGGGATGGATTGTGCTGCTCTCTGCTGTCTGAAGCAGCCTTGTTTTTCAAATAACCACAGCTGCAAGGTGTGTGCCAGCTGTGCAGTGAGTACAGGAGCTGTAGTGCTGGGGGTGCGTGAGCAGCCATGTCCCAGCTGTGTTCCCTTGTGCTGGGCCGCCCGTCCCCCGCCCTGCCTCCTTGAGAAGGATCCCGTGCTTCAGCAGATACAGATGAGATTTCCCTGTTTGTTTTCTAATCCCTTCTGGTTCTGAACTTTTCGAGGCGACTGCTTCTTACACCTGGGTGCTCTCATGAAATCCTGCGGCCTTTCTGGTGTCAGAGGAGGGGTTTAGCAGTGCTGGGTTGTGGAGTGGCTGTGGGGGTGTCCTGGGAGGACTGGAGCACCTCCTCCTCCCTGCCCTCGGGAAGGACAGAGCCCTGGCAGCATCCCACTGTTGTTGCTCACAGCTAAGTTTAGCTGCAGTCTGTGACCTTCGGGGTCTGCAGGACTAACGGGTGTGCTGTCTTGACGCCTGCCTTTTCTCTGCAGAAACAGAGTCGTGGTTTGTGCACGCAGTTTTCTCTGCTGGGTGTGCATTTAATTACCTGGGGGTGCTGCCCTGCTGTGGGCAGCCCTCTGCAGTGTGGGGTAGTTGCTCAAGAGGACTTCAGTAGTCCTTTCCCTCCTTAGTGATTCCCTGTTGCAGGGTTTCCCAGATTTCCCTGCCTGCCCGTTGGCTGCAGGAGCCCCAGCCCACCTGCCCCTCACCTGCCTGCATGGAAGCGCTGGCTGCTGGCCAAAGCACTGACATCTTCCTGACGTTCTGTGGGTGATGGATGAGAGAGGTGCGTGTGGATCTGCTGGGATGCTGCTCGTCAAATGAGAGCAGGTTTTGAGGTTTCCAGCCCAGATTAGTTGGGTTCTGCCAAGAGCAGCATTCATGGAAAAACTGCAAGCAGTTCGGTGCTTGCGATGCCAGTCGCCCCATTCCTAGCACGCTGGGTTGTTTCTGCAGTGCACTGGGGCTGTGCTGGGGGTCCCAGGCCCCAGCCTGATGGGTGCTGCGTTGTGGGACCTAGTGGGGCCCAGCCTGGTGCTGCAGTCAGAACAGCCATGTGCATGCCTTCTTTTTGTCACTGTGCCCAGCTGCTCTTGGCAAGATCGCTGCTTTCCCTTTTCAGCTTATAATAGGATATCATCTCTTAAATACGTACCTTATAAATACCTGCTTGCCAATGCTTTTAAAGGCCACCAGTGATCTGAGCATGTGATTTCAGATAACCTTCCAAGGCCTGCCTGCAAACCTGGGTTCTCCCCACTGGGAGCAGCATTCCTGCAGGGAGCTGGGGTGCTGGTGTTGCTGCCAGCTTCCTTGGCAGCACTAGGGGTTGCTGGATGTTGTGCTGACCTTGTGGATGGGGCCCTGCGTAGCAGGGGAACAAGGATACAGCAGTCTGCACTCAGCTGAGACGTATCTTTGTCCTTTGCAGATCTTTGAGCCCCAACCGATTCATCGCCAGCCTCATTCAAGATGCCACCGGCCATTGGAGGCCCTGTGGGATACACTCCTCCTGAAGGAGGCTGGGGATGGGCTGTGGTCATCGGAGCCTTCATCTCCATTGGATTTTCCTATGCCTTCCCCAAATCCATCACTGTGTTCTTCAAAGAGATTGAGGTCATCTTCAATGCATCTAGCAGCAAAGTCTCATGGATCTCCTCCATCATGCTGGCCGTTATGTATGCAGGAGGTAAGAGAACTGAGGACAGCAATGCATGTGCTCTTGCATTGGAGTATGGAATGCTGGGTCTCATTAATTGCATCTTGCTGTAATGACAACAGTCAAAACGTTGCTAAAAGTTGGAATTCTCTCATTACATGAGAGCAAAATTTCCTTCACAAGCTTGCTTGAAGTAGATTGCTCAAAGTTCTTTTCAATGCCCAGAATGCCAAAGCTGGGTTAATCTGTCCTCCTCAGCAAAGCTGTAGGTAAATTCTTTCCGGGGAATTACAACTTGTGTAATTCTGCCCTTGTTCTTGTAACAGTGTGTGGCTGAGGGTCTGTCTGCCCTCAGCGCATGCTGAAAGGCTGGGGAGAGTAGCTGTGCTGAGCACAGAAGCCCTCTTATAGGGTCTTTTCCTGGTTCAGGACACTAATTTTTGAATCCAGCAAGCCCTGACTGCCTACCAGAATCTGTTCCCTTTTCTGGTCAGGTCTGACTGCTGAAATGTGTTCTAGAGCACACTGGGAACGGATGTAGTCTGCTCTTCCCCATTGCTGCTGAGCAGTGCCTTAGACAGCTTGTGCTGTTTGGAGATGGCAGCATGCACTGGAAGAGCAGAAACAGGAGCAGAATAAAGCCAGCTACTTAAAGTGAAACAGCTCCCCTCTTCTGTGCTTCAGAAACTGCTTGGAGTCTCTTAATCCCCAGGCTGTGCATTTTATGCTTTCTTTTACACCAGCAAGTAGCAGGCAGACTGTGCTCTGCTGGGGTGATGTGTTTCCAGTCCTTGCATCTCCTGTCCCTAAGCCCTGGTGCCTTGTGCCAGCCTGCACATGCAGTTTTGCACCGGGTAGCCTGGCTGAAAGAAGTTCTTATTGGGACCCTGCTGTTGTGTGTGCTTCAGAGGCGAATCAGAGCTTGTGCTGCTGCCATCCCCAGCTGGCAAGGTGCCCGGTCTTATTTGCATTTCAGCATCAAAAGGAGCTGATGTTAGTGGCCTGGCTGAGCATGAGGCTTTTCCTTTTGGGGAACAGGCTCTGCTTTGTCCTTGCTTAGCAAGCGAGGCAGCGGGCACATCTCTCTGCTCCAATGTTATAACAAGCTTGTAAACAGTGTAGCTGCCTTAATGAGGCTTGATCTGGGCCATTCCTTATCCTAGTGCACTGAGAATAGTCCCTCTGCGTGCCCCCAGAACTTGTGATGCCTGGTGCTCCTTGGACTTGTGGTAACATTTGCCTCTAATCCTGAAGACTCCCTTGTCCTGTGCCCTGTGCTGATGCTGCCAGCTGCTCATCCTGAACTGTGCATCAGATCCAACAGCTCACTGTTTTTTGCACAACTTGCTGTCACCTTCACCCAGGCAGATGCATCCCACTGGCCTGGTGGAGTGCATCCTCCTCCAGTGGAGCTACTACAGTAGCAGCTGGGCTTCCCAAATGTTCACCAGGCTTTGTTTAAACTAGGCAGAAAGGTCAAGTAGTGTCTGAGGACCCATGAATAACATGTTGACAACCTTGCTATCTGTTAATGGTAAAACTAGGTCTGTTAATATTCAATGGATGTTCATTCAGTTTATTTAAATACATTTTAGTATCTGTAGAGCATGCTTTGCAGTATCTAATCACTGTTTGCTTTGGGTTAAAGCTCTTGATAATGAAGCACTTAAAAGGCGGTGTGCGGAGCAATTGGGCTGCTCCTGCCTCAGGGGGTAGCGGTGAAAACGTTGCCTCAATCTCCCTGGCACAGTGCAGGGGTCTTCCCTTCTGCGAGCCTTTGGTGCACTTTGCCCAGCACCCATCAAGGCTTCATGGCCTTGTCCTCCATCAGAAACCTCATGTTGGAAGCAAGCTGTCACTGTGTAATGCTATGCCCAGCCCCTGGGCCGTGGTGGCTGCAGAGCACCAGTCAGGGCTTTTGCCCTGGTCCCTGGGAAGCTGCTGGGCAGCTGGAGGCCTGGCAGGTTCCTGCGTAGCCCATGGAAGGCTGCTTGCCCTGGGAAGTTGTGGCTTTCAGCAGCTGTAAACAGCTTCTGGGGCTCTGCAGGGCTGCAGTCGCTGGCACTTGCTAGAGTCTTGCTTTTCCAATCGGGATTTCAGCGTGTGCTTTAACCAGATGTCACTCTTATCTCCAGCTGTCTTTGGTCCTTCTGTCCTTCCCCCTTGTCCCAGTTCCCTTGCTGGGTGAAATGGCACTGTGCAGAAATGAAGCCTATGGCAGCAGGCTTCCTGCGTGCCTGTCTGCCTGGTCTCGTGCAAAGGTAACTCATCTGTGGGCATGTCTCCTGTGACTCCAGGTCCCATCAGCAGCATCCTGGTGAACAAGTACGGCAGCCGGCCCATCATGATCGTGGGTGGGTGCCTCTCAGGCTGCGGTTTGATTGCAGCCTCTTTCTGCAACACCGTGGAGGAGCTCTACTTCTGCGTGGGGGTCGTAGGGGGTAAGTGCATCTGTGCTCTAATGGGATTGCAACTGAGAAGCCTTTCTCAGAGGAGCAACTTCTGTCTAGTAATTCTTAGGAAATACCTACTATGAATTTGCGTAAGTCCCAATTCCCTTGCGTCATCTAGTAAGAGGATGGCCCCGGTGATGCAATGCAGAAGGAATGTAAGTGCACAGGCACTCATTCGCCTACTTAAAATAGAAAGCCTCCCATTATTCCTGTCTCAGGTTAGGGTTGTGCCACGCTAGTAAATGTAAAGTCTGTCATGGGTCATGGCAGTTCTCTCTTTTCAGCTCTCCTAACTCGTGCACGCAGCTTGTCCTCCCAATTACCTCCGCAGTGGATGTTGAGGTGTGAGTATTGCTCATACAGGCTGAAAGTTAATACAGCTGAAGTGGTACCATTGAACACAAAGAGCTGAAGCCCTGATCTCTTGCTCCTCTTACTCAGCCCCTCTGTCATCCCTGCTTGCTTGTAGGGATGTAGAACTCTGAATCCTTCATTTCTCCTCTTCAGGCCTTGGACTTGCATTTAACCTGAACCCTGCCTTAACCATGATTGGCAAGTATTTCTTCAAGAAGCGTCCCCTGGCGAATGGACTGGCTATGGCGGGCAGCCCTGTGTTCCTGTCGACCTTGGCACCTGTGAACCAGCTCTTCTTTGGCATATTTGGCTGGCGAGGAAGCTTCCTCATCCTCGGTGGTCTCCTGCTGAACTGCTGTGTTGCTGGGTCCCTCATGCGGCCGATTGGTCCCAAGCCAGACCAGCTCAAAAAGGAGCCCACTAAAGAGGTATTGCAGGAAGCTGGGAAAGCGGTGAAAAAAGGCGATGGTGATACAAGCACAGACCTCATTGGTGGCAAGTCAAAGAAAGAGAAGAGCACACTTTTCCAGACGATCAACAAGTTCTTGGACCTGTCCCTCTTCACGCACAGAGGCTTCCTGCTCTATCTCTCAGGCAATGTGATCATGTTCTTCGGGCTGTTCACTCCCTTGGTCTTCCTCAGCAATTACGCAAAGAGCAAGAAGATTGCCAACGAGTCTGCAGCCTTCTTGCTGTCCATCCTGGCCTTTGTAGACATGGTAGCCAGACCTTCCATGGGACTGGTGGCAAACACCAAGTGGATCCGGCCGAGAGTCCAGTATTTCTTTGCCATCTCTGTGATTTACAATGGAGTGTGCCACCTTTTGGCCCCTATGTCCACCACCTACGCTGGGTTCTGCATTTATGCTGGTTTCTTTGGCTTTGCCTTCGGCTGGCTTAGCTCGGTGCTGTTTGAAACCCTGATGGACCTGGTGGGAGCGCAGAGGTTCTCCAGTGCCGTCGGCCTTGTGACCATTGTGGAGTGCTGCCCTGTGCTTCTGGGACCTCCCCTGCTCGGTAGGGTGCCTCTGTGCTGCCTCTCCTGGTCTGGCCTTGCTGTGGGGCTATGGGTCCCACCTGTGGGTGATGCTCCCCACTCCCGTGAGGCTCTGTGCCTGGGTGGAGGTGAGGGAGGGTGAGCAGCAGCCCTGGACCTGCTCTGACATCAGAGGTGGGCTGAGCCCTGCCACAAGCTGGGGGAGCAGGGCCCAGAAGGAATAGGCCTAAAGCAAAAGGAGTGGGCTTGGACTGCTCTTGGGAACGCTTCCTAAACCTGGAGCAGTTCCCAGGCAGCACTGGAGGTGGTCTTGCTAAACTGTCCCCTCTCTGTCCCATCAGGTAAGCTCAACGACATGTATGGTGACTACAAGTACACGTACTGGGCCTGTGGGGTCATCCTCGTCATCTCTGGGATCTACCTCTTCATCGGGATGGGCATCAACTACCGCCTGGTGGCCAAGGAGCAGAAGGCGGCGGAGGAGAAGACGAAGAACGAAGGGAAAGAGGAGGAGACCAACATCGATGAAGCTGAGAAACAGAAAGAAGCAAACAACGACGTGGCTACCTTGCCTCAGAAGAGCACAGAAGACGGTGTCAAAGAGGAAGAAAGCCACATGTGAGGGACTGGTTTTAATCCCAGTGTGTCGGGGGAAGCGCCGCTGTCCTGAAGCGGTGTCTGGGGAAATGCTCTGCTCGTGTTGAGCGGCTGTGAGAAGTGTTTAAACCAGGTGTTCATTTTTAACCAGGCTCTGAACTGTCTTTCCATCTGTGTTCAACAAAGGTAACAGAGCTACATGCGCAGTATCCTCGCATGTTTGGGGTGGGGTGGGGGAAGGGATGACTTTTTATATTCTGGCTTTTTAACAGTAACTTGATTGTACTAATATGTGCCTTACAGTCTTCAAATCTAGCTGAATCTGAATGAGCCTTAACTCTACTCTAAGCCGTGCTTTAGCTCTGTGTTCTGCTCGGGGTATGATGTGTGTGCGTACGTGTGTATCTTGGGGAGTTCTGTTGTTAAAAGCCATACAAAGTGGGATACTGGGTTTGTTGGAGCACGATAGATGTCAGGGCTGAGCCCCAGATGGATCCTGCTTCACACGCTTCTTACTGCAGGCTCTGGGCATGGGGGCAGTGGGTCTTCAGCTTCCATGCCGGATGCCTCCTGGTTCTGTTAGGTGGCCTTCAGGCATGTTTTGAAAACCTTTAGCTACTGTAGTTCTTAAAAATCCTTCGTTTTGTAGTTTTGTTCTCACGGGATGACCAGGTTGGAGAAGGACGGCCGCAGTTCGTGTCAGGCAGCATCTTCTGTGCGGTCGCTCACTCTGGAGCAGACCCTCTGGGGTGCATCAGTCCCCCCCCCAGCAAGGCACGACCTGGCTGCTGGCGTCTGCACCCACGGGTGGGGAACCTGGCACTGCTGAGGCAGAGACTCTTCTCAGTGTAACAAGATGCAATATGTAATGTGTATGAGTGGAGCTCAGCTGGCACCACAGCGGGGCCTGGGGCAGGTGGCAGTCCCTTGGCCAATCCACAGCAGGTCCAGGACAAGCTTCCACCTGGGAGACACCAGCCCAACGTCCTATCCAGCCATGACAAGTGGGTTTGGATGCTTAGTGCTTTGCAGACTGAAGGGGCCAGATGGACCAGACTGTTGTAGATGCATCCTTGAGACAGGCATTCTGCTTTTCCTCTTTTATCTCTTAGAAAAACCTCTTTTACTTGCTTCTGTTCAACTTAGATCTTAAGGTGATGGTTGCCTTACCGCTCTCATCTAGGACATGTAAAGGGGGAGGAAAGAATTTGTAAGTATTTATTTTTTATTTTTTAGTGTTGGAAAATATCTCAATGTACGTGGAGCAGGTTAATGGCTCTCAAGTTATAGTACACATTGATCAGAAATCTTGTGAGAGGCTGAGTATTTTTTTCAAATAAACTTCTTTTTTTACAATTATCCCTCTAATGTTTAACTTTTCTTTCACGCTGACAGCATGTTCCAGAAATGTGCCAGAGGAGATGTGTATTTCAGGCTGGTTCTGGGGAGACGAGTGGGGTTAAAGCAGTAGGCTGACCAGTCAGGTATGGTGCAGAGCAGTTCCGTAGCAGGTCCTTGTGTTGTGCGAGAGAAGAGGCAGCAAAGAAACTTGGTGCTTCCCTTTGAGGATGGCTGAGCCTCTGTATGCAGATCTCTTCCTGCAGCAAGAAGCTCCTTGGCCTGAAACTCCTGCCTGCAGGAGACAGTGTCTTTTCCCATGGGCCTGGCCAAGGCTGACACAGTGCCCGACATGGGCTGTGTAAGAGTGCATGTGTGTGCATGCCTGTGTACGTGTCTTACGGCTTCGCTTGCAGACTTTGCATGTTGAGAAAACACAGCCTTGGGGAGAAACTGAGTTCCTACCTGCTTCTCCAGCTGCACAGAGCTGCTGCTAGTAATGTGTGTGCCCTGCTTGGGCTGGAAGCTGCTGTGGCTCCAGCAAGGGATGAAGTGTGTGTTTTGTGCCTCTTTCAATCTCTTTGTCTGCGAGATGACAACAACCAAGTGTTTCTATGCACTCTGTTTTTAGAGACAGCTTTCCTCTCTTTTTAGCAGGATGTCTATGAAAGCCCTAAGGTTCCTCTTTATTGCCCAGTGGGGGCCACTTCCTTGTCTGCTCTGTGGGCAGGGCTGTGATGGAGGGGCTCCTGCCCCAAGCCCTGCTGCAGCCTCTGGTGCTGTCTGTGCTGCTGTGGATGTCTGCAGGCCCTGTGCTGCCAGGAGGAGGGAACCCAGCTGCCCCATCAGCACCATGGGGTGCTTAGTGCCTGTGGTGGCCTTGCTCAGGGTGCTGGCTGCTCTGCCCTGCACCTCTCCTGGCTGCTGCAGTTCTCCATCGTTGTCAGCCAGCTCCAAATCTCACAGGAAAAAAAAAGGCCAGGGTATTTCATACTATAGAGTAACTTTATAAAGCCAACAGTATTTTTGTACAAAAGGACTTTATTGTACTGAGCTTGTAATACTGGAAAACCAAGTAATTGTATTTGTCGTTAAGTGCTGTGTCTATTGTAGTTACCATAACTGGTTCCTGTTGCAATAAACTAACCGTGATGAGCTGCGCTGTGGTCCCTGTTCTGTAGGCACAGATGGTTCCAGTGGAGCTGGGCCTCACCTGGTGCTAAGGGGGTAGCGTGGGTATGGAGGCTGAGCTGGTTGCTGTGCCCTGGGTGCTGGTTCCTGTGCCCACGGGGCATTCCTGAATGAGGATTCCCTCTGCGGAAGGAAGGGCTCAGCTCTAGCTGCTGTGCTTGACCCTGAGATAACATGAGGAGGCATCCTCTTCCCTGGAATCCAGTAGTACAATTACTGATACACCCTTTACTGTAAGTAACGCTGTTTTCCTGCCTGTGACTTCTGAAAGGCAGCTGGGCCGGGGGCCAATTTGGCCTCCTAAGGAAAAAATGTTTAAATAATCTCCTGTTTTGCATGGTGAGCTGATAATGCTCATTTCCCAATCCTGCTGTTCACTCGAGGTGACTGCTGGCACTGTGCAGCCCTCGGGGGCTGGCTGAGGGCTGCAGCCCTGCCATGGCATGGAGGTGATGAGGAAGGCTGCTGCGTGGCACGAGGAGTGCTGCAGCCCGGCATTGGGCAATGCGGTGACTCAGGCTTGAGGGTGTGGGCATGCTGCAGGTGGCTGATGGGTGGCACCGCGGCCTCTGCCCTGCAGCCTCCTTACTGCACTGCTCGGATCCCTGGGGAGGGAGCGGTGCTGCTGTGGGCAGCGTTATCCCCATGTGGGGCAGGTCGGGGTGTGAGGGGCTGCGGGGCACGGTGCCGGCCTGGCTGTGCTCTGCAGGAGTTATCGCAGGCGTTTCCTCGAGGCGCTCCGGCCGGCTGCCTTCCTTCCTCCCCGGAGCAGCAAAATAAAATTCCCTTCATAGCAGGTAGAATTGAGGAAATAGTTGGGAGCTAATTCCCATGGCGTTTGTTTTCCCAGCCAGCTGCGCTCCCTGGCCAGCAATGTGCAGCAGTAACCGGGGCTCTGGGGGGGGCGGGTGTGCTCTGTGGCTGCTGGCCAGGCTCACACCTCCCATCCCCGTGCCCGCTCCCCTCCTGCCTGCCCAGTTCCAGGTGGCTGGGGCATGCGCAGTGAGCTCCCCGTGACCCCCACTGGGGACATTGCCCCAGCGCCCCTGGCTCTGCGGGCTGTGCTGTGTCCCTGCCGGGTTGCCACAGACCAGGGCAGGAGGGAGGGGGTGAGCCCGGAGCCTTGCACGCACCGGTCCCGGCGGAGCAGCCTAATCCCCCCCATAATGCGCACAATCCCCTCCAAGATGAAAGGCGTGAGCCCAGAGCAGAGCTCATTCATGTGACAAGCATGAGGAGAGGATCTGGGTCCCTGCCCGCCGCAGGCCGGCTCCGCGCACGCGGGAGTTTGTTCAGGTTTTTCGGGAGCTTTGAGTTCTGCTGAGTCTGCAGCTCTGGCTGAGCAGTCAGGGCTGCTGCTCTGCAAACAACCTCCTCTGTTCCCAGCCGCCTTGCGAAGACACTGGCACGAGTTGTGCTGATGCCGTGCCGGGAAGAGGAGGCGGCGGAGCCGCCGGCCCAAGGGCAGCCACCCAGAAAAACCGAGTCTGGTTGGGGCTGGAGCTGGGAAGCGGGCTGCCCTGCGTGGGGCTGAGGCTGCAGCGTGCCCACAGGGGTGGCCGTGCCACACCACACTGTCCCCTGTGTGATGCCATGCGTGCCCAGCTGCTCCCTGCCCTCCTGCAATCACCCCGGTGCGCCCAAGGTCCGCTTGGACCTCGCAGTGCCTGCAGCACGGGGCAGGCGGGTGCCGACACGCTGCGTCTGCACTGCCCGCCCTGAACCGTGCAGGGAAAAGCACGATCCCTTAATGTACGAGCAGAGCAGCACAACAGCGGACAGATAATCAATCGCTACAAGATGATCATCAATTATTTTCACTGCACATTAGATTCTGTTAACGAGAGCCCTTTGCCGGTGCCACAGAAACATGAAGGAGGCGGTGAGTGATGCTCAGCTGTTGCGCGGCAGAGAGGCGGCTGCAGAGCGCGGTGCACCCCGGCAGCGCGGTGCTGCGGGACCGGATGGGCTGTGTTCACTGCAAACACGGCCAAGGACGCGGCGCGCTGCACTTTGCCCAGGCCTTTTCCCGAGAGGACTCGAGACCTTTGCTCTGCTTCCTGCAAACCGTGGTGGCCTCGTGTTGCTCGAGTGCACCCGGCAGCGCCGCAGCGTGCAGCGGTGGCCCCATCTCCGCGGGTGGGCGTGCTGCTGCCCGGCACGGGGCCGGGGCGCTGCCTCCACGTGCAGGGCACACGGCGCTGGCTGAGCCGTGCCATGGGAACCTGACACGTCCGAGCTCCGTGCCGCGGCTGCGCGCGGTGGCGAGCGGCTGAACTCGGCCTCGAGATGGGTCTGGACGCGTCCTGAGTGCGCGGATGCTGCGCTGTGTGCGCCGTGCCCGGGGCTGCGCTCAGGCCCTGTCCATTCTGCACCCAGCACGCAGCCGGAGCTGCCGGGGGGTGCCCAGGACCCCTCCGTGCTGCGGGGACAATGTCACCTCCCCTAGCATCGGCAGAGGCTGCAGGGGAAGCGTTTCCCCTCCTGCGGCCGCAACGCATCTCTGCTCACCCCACGGGACTGTCGGCATCAGACAAGAGGCTTTCTTTGCCGTGACGGTTCTCCCTGGCTTGATACGGATTTAATTATTACCATTAATCACGAGGAGATGCCGCTCCGGTGGCTGCAGAGGCGCCCATCGGGGTGTACAGACTCAGCGGCCGCCGCTGGGTGGGCTCGGGGGGCCGAGCGCCGGGGTCCGGAGCGGGACCGGCAATGTGTGCGGGACCTGCAGTGTGTGCGGGACCGGCACGGAGCGCGGTGCGGGGCGGGCACGGAGCGGGGCGCGGGGCTCCCCCTGGCGGCGGCGGGACCGGGCGGTGCGGGAGGGGCCGTGTACCCGCGGGGAGAGTCAGGGCTTCGTACGGAAAATTAGGGGGCGAGAAACAGGAAACGAAACGTGTCTGAAACGTAATTGGCGGCTGCACGCTGTACATAAGAATGAGCCTGATTTGGGGAATTTAATCTTTGCCATTAAAGATCCGTGCCTCGGATTCATCTGCCCCCACCATCACTCCGCCACAGACCCCCTGGCAGTGCCCTGGTGCCCCCCCACCCCCGCCCCTTGCCGTGCACGGACACTGCCCTCATCACATGCATCTGCAGAGCTCAGCACTCCCCGCAGCCTAATGGAATTGAGTTTGGGGGTAATTGCTCCTTAATCGCATTTTCACAACCTGCAGAGGCTGAATCTGCTCGGGGCCAGGAGCTGAGTCACAGCTCGCTGGGATCGCCCTCGTTCCTGCCCCCACAGCGCACACCTGAGTCCTGCAGCAGCACTGGGGCCGTGGGGGCTGTGTCTGGGGGAGGACCGAGCACCGCCAGCATCAGCTCCCAGGGCAGTGCAGTGCGGGCACGGTGACCCCGAGGGCGGCTGTCGCAGCCCACCCCTGCACGTTCAAATCGGAAGTTTACTTTATCACCTGAATCAGCTGCCCCAGAGCCTCCTCCCCGCAGTCAGATGGAGATTAACAATCAGGGGAAGTGGCTGAGCAAGGCCCTGCCAGGATCCAATCTGATGGGGAAGAAGTTAAGGGAAGGTATCAGGGAAATATTTCAGTTTACTCTCCAGATAAGAGACCTCCTTTGGGGAAAGATTCTTTTTTTTTTTAATTTTGTTTTAATTAACTAAAAAAAAAGCCACATTTTCCTGCGCTCTGCAGACGTGTCCCCACCAGGCAGCTCCCTGCAGCCATGGTCCTGCCCCACTGCCCCAGGAGCACCCCAACCCTTCAGCCACCGCGGTGAAGCCAACTGGGGCCGCAGGCTACAACAAATGTGTGAAAATGGAATCAGTTCTGCAGTCTGATGACTCAGTAACGAAGAGTCAAGTCCCACACTGCGCTGTGTCACATCGCTGACGGTTTCATCACTTTTATCTGCATGGAGGGAGCAGCTTCAGCTGGCTTTCAGCAAAACGGGCCGCCCATTGCCCTGTGACATCGCAGCAGGATGTCCCCAGCACAGTGCTGGGAGGGGGATCGCCAGCCTGGAGCCCACGGGCACTGCAGGAACCGCTGTGCCCCATGGGCTCCCTGCAGGGTGGGGGCATGGGGCCGTGCTGTGGGGCAGAGCCTGTGGGGAGGGCTCTGGGCCCAGCACCTGCGGAGCTTCCTCTGCAGATGAGTCACCCAATGCAGAAGTGAGGGGAGCGGGTTCATCTGTGCACAGCTGTAGCTGCCTGGCACAGGAACTGCGTGCGATTTCTCATAGAAAAGGAAGAGGAAAAAGCAAAGAGTCGGTTCTGCCGGGGCCGCCCTGCTGCAGGGCTCAGGGAGCCACGCTGCAGATGGCACAGACTGACTTGGGTGGAATGTGATAAAGGCAAACCCTCGGTGCCACCCAGAACAACAACTGAGCTCAGCCCCGGGCTGAGCATGGGGCTGGGGGAGAGGCACCATGCACTGAGCAGCTTGCACCTGCAGAGCACACAGGGGGAAGCAGCGCCCGCAGGGCCCATAGCACAGCTCTGGGGTCACAGCACGTGGGCATTCCCAGCAACAGCCCCTCCCCAGCCCCACACATGGTGACAGGAGGGCAGCGGGCACTGCTCCCACTGCAGTGCTGGGCCAGAGGCACTCACACCTGTCCCTGCTTGAGGCAACGGCTTTGTCTTATCATCAGAGTGAGAGCTTGAGGGCCTAAGTGAGTAATGAACAGCACATGAGTCAGAACAAACCCAATTATACAACACACCTGTGCTAACAGCAGCTCCTGAGACCGCACGGGGATCTCACGCACCTCAAGCAAACGGCAGCAAAGGCCACTACCTGAAATGTCTGCTTCTCACGCGGGCAAACACCAGGAAATCATTATGCTTAATTACAGGAGTTCATCCTGGAATACCAGCTCACTAATTATTTTGCTTTCAGCCGGCACCGCACGGGGTGGGGCATCGGCCGCGGCCCCGCAGCATCCCCAGGTGCAGGACCACAAGGTCCGACCCCGCGGGCTGAGCGGGACGGGGACGCCGGCAGCGCAGAGCCCCGCACCTCGCACACACCCGCACGGCGCTGGCACCGGGGCGGCTGCGGGACGGGACGGGACGGCACCAGGGGGCAGTGCGGGGCCGGAGCGGCTGCGGGAGGCGGGGGGTGGCCGCGGGGTCCCGGAGCGGGAAAGCGCGGCCCCATCCTCCTGCCCAGACCGCCCTTCGGGTATTGATCAGAGCCGATCCGATCCCCTCCCCCACCCCGGTCTCTTCTCCGGGCGAATCGGCCCCGGGGCTCTCAGCCTTTCCCCTGCTGCCGTTTCCTTTGCGTACCTCGCAGCTGCAGAGCGTCAGCACACGGCGAAGAGCGGCGTGTGCTTTATAATTAAGGTAAAACGCTGCCTGCTGGAGCACAGTGCTTCTTGCAGTCCTCTTGCTAGTTTGCTGTTGTTGTAAGTAATGGGCGGCTTTTCTTGAACCAGAGAATAAAACAGAAGATAAAAAAAAAAAGGAGTAAAGATAAGGACCGGTGCTCTCAGCATGTCTCCGTAGAAGGAGACAGGGCTCCCTGCTTCCAGGGACCTGAGAGGGAGAAGAGAGGAGGAAGGAAAGCGGAGCGTGGGCAGGAATCCTCAGCGGGATGGGGGCAGAGGGCTTAGGAGCACCACGCTGACCTCACTCACCTGGGAGCTGGGGAAACCCGTGGTTCCCCGGGGTCTGTCCTGCAGCTCCCAGTGCCTGGCGAGCTGTGCCTGCAGGTGGGGGACAGCACAAATCCGTGCCCAGCACTCGGAGCCAGGAACCGTCCCCGCTGCACAGGCACTGCCCAGCGCTGCCCCGCCAGTGGGAGAGCAAAGTGCTGTGCGTGCCAGAGGTTGCAGAGCATTATCTGCAAATTAATATGCAGGCGGCCAGGGGGCACGGATTATTATGGAGAAATTATGCAACTAAGTAGGTTGTTAACAAGTGGATTTAGAATTCATCAATGAGGGGGGAAGATAACGGGGTGGAGAGTGGCGGGCTCATGTTAATTTATATTGTCTGATGAGGAGTCAGTGATGTTGGGAATGAGATAGGGAGGAGGATTAAAGGGAATTCAGTCTTAAAACGAACTGGAAAGGGTGCAGGTAGTGCCGCACCCAGCCTCTGTCCCTGCAAGGCTGCGTCCCTTCCTCCATTCCTGCTCCAATGAGTGCTGCTCCCAAACCGGTTCAAAACAAGAGGACATGCACAGAACCCAATTAAGCATCTTCCAGCTTTGATTGTGCTCCTGGTGCCATGTCAGCTCAGCCAAAGGCGCTTACAGCCATTAATCACCGGGGCTCAATTTGTGCTGGCGGACTCATTTAGCTCCCGCGCAGGGCTACGATGCTTCCGTCGTGTGCTTAACTTTACAAATAATTTATCAAACACAGCACCCAATCAAATTGCCCTTCGCTACCCTTTGGACATCATATTGATCTTCTTTTTGCTACCTACACCGCTAGCTGTGGTCCTGGGGTTTGTTTAATGTCATCAGCGTTGCTGCATCTCCCCGACTCCTGTTGCTGCATCTCCCCGAATCCTGCTGCTGTGCTGCGCCTCGCTTTGCTGCACGCCGCCTGTTCCGAGCTGCAAAGCGCGTTTCCTACCCCACCCTGGGATGCAGTAGCAGCAGGGAAGCACAGCCTCGTGCATGGAGCGTGCAGGCCCCGAGCACAGCGTGGAGCTGCACAAAATGGGGTTATGGAAGCACTCTGTCTGCGGCATGGGGGAGGGGGGCTGAACCTCCCCTCCATCACCTGCAGCCCTGAGAGCGGCACTGCAGGAAGCACGGAGATCCCTGATGGGGAGCTGGGGTTTGGCACAGGAGGGGACAGCTGGGGACAGGGAGCTCCTGCCCGGCCCGCAGCCCCGAGCGCTATCAGGGCTCGTGCAGGGGAGCGCGTGGCATCTAAATTAATCGCTTTATTTATTTGCTTAATTAAATTGGAGCAGTGCCACCAGAGAGTGGAATGAAAGCCGTAATAAAGGATAAATGTGCGGAGCTGGGCTGCGCTCCTGGGGCGGATGGGCAGTTGGGAGGGCTCTCCCAGCTCCATTCCACCCCCCCCCCACTCAGCCCCGGGGGGGAGGACGGGGATTAGTGCAGGGAGCAGCCTCCTGACAGCACCCTCCTGCTGCCCCTGCTTTTCTTAAGGCTGCTGAGGGGAATGAAAAATAATCCCTATGCACCCTTATTGTTTCCACGTTTATATATCCCAGTTTGCAATGTGGCACCACATCAGCCTACCCGCAGCCCCCCAGCCCCCCCGGCCCTGCAGCGGGCTCAGTGCTGGGGTGGCTGCAGTGTGGCCGTATCGCAGTGCTGGGATGGGCCCCGCTCTGCATGCACGGCACATCCCCGCGTGCAGCGCCTGCAGCACTGTAGTGCCATCCCCGCCTGCAGAGAGCCGAGTTCCTGCCTCCTCGTTTAGAAATGTCACAGCTTGCGTTTGCTCTTTTATGCTTTGTACTTTCAATGAACTTCTCCTTCCCGGGCCCCATTAGCTGGTTTAGAACTTTCTAACGATCATCAGGGAGTTGTTCATTGCTAATTGTGTGCTCAGTAACACGCCTGCCGGGCTCCCCAGCGCTCCCCCCTCTGCTGCTCATTATGGTGCATTTTGAGGACCCGGAGCAGAGCTGGCACCCGTGGGCAGGGTGGGTGCTCCACAGGAGCTGTGCACGGGGTCAGGCCGGGCCCTGCACTGCTCTGACCCTGCAGCATTGGCCCATGCTGACCCCAGAGCTGCACTGGCACCGGAGCAGAGAGAGGCTGACAATTTCCAGAGGTCCCGGCTTCCCTGGGGACGTGCACCGCATCCCACTCTGAACGGCTGCAAAAGGGATGTTCCAAAAATGAAAGCTTTTTGAAGGCGAAAAGCACAATGCGTAATGACTGCAGGCAGATAACACATTTAATCCTCCCAAGCAAGAAGGAAGATCCGTGCTAATCCCTGTGATCCCCGAGGAGCGGGTGGGAGGCAGTGAGGGCGTGGGAGCCGCGGAGCAGCAGCGCTGGGTGCGAGCTGGGGGCCATGCAGCCCCTCCTGCCCGTCCCTGGGAAGGCTCCGTGCACCCACACGCCTTCTGTTTGCAAGGAAAACCGATGCCCTTTGGCAGCGGGACCCTGCTGTAACCAAGTGCCAAATTAAATAAGTTGTAGGAACGGTGTTTGATCTGGGGATGGGCTGGAGGAGACCTTTGGTGCCCGGAGGATTAATGTCCAATCTTTGTCCTGTGCACTGTGCACAGCACTTAATAACGCACTCTATTCCGTAGCTTATCCCCAGCCCTCTTCACCAGTAATTAGATTGGGAAATGATGAACTGTGGGGCCGGTGGCATTTGCATGCTGGCCAGAGCTAATCAGAAAGGAGAAAATGCACTTCTTTAATTGGGTTAGGCCATCAGATCTGAGACCAGAGGAGGAAACATCTTCCTACCAAACCCGAGCGAGAGTTTTGTGCCGCACAATCCTGGAAGCAGAGCTGCACCCACATGCTGAGCAGTGCCTGGAGCCACAGGGCATCCCATCCTCTCCCCTTTGGGCAGCGCAGCAGAACCTGGACGGCCTTCCCAGGGCAGTGCCCTTTTTGTTTTACCTCGTGCAACAGCTTAATGTTCTTGTCTCAGTATCTTCTCAATGTTGAGCAACTCGTGCTGTTCTCACTCGCTGTGACGTTGTTCTCGGCACCGTTGCGCTCTGCCACCACTGCATGTCACTGTTCTGACAGCGACCAAGGAACGCTTGGGTGAGGTTCAGCACGGCCCCGGGGAGCTGCTCCTGCAGGGGTTGCCCCTGCCCAGGTCCCTCTGCACAAAGGGAACGGCAGGGACACACCAGTCAGCGCGACCATCGGTCACAGCACCATGTAGGTGCTGCTGGGGCACAGCAGAAGCCCTCTTCCCTGGCTCTGAGCACTGCAACGTGGGACAGACATCACTTACACACAGCCTGCAGTGATAACCCACTACCCCCGCTGACACCGTTGGCTCCTGACCCATTTCAGGTGTGATTCAGTTTCTCAGTGCTTGTTTTCCAGATGCACGGGGCTGCAGTGCTCTCCCCTCTTTTAACACCTGCCCGGGAGCAAAGGGGAAGGAAGCAATTGAAGAACAAAGAGGTTGCTTCACCCACTGTCCCAAAAGCGAGCAGCCTTAAATATTTATAAACATTTTTTTCTCAGCCCTTGCATTATTAAGCACTGGGTGTGTGGTTCACTCTACCGTGCATGCATTGTATTTTTCTGAATGGGCTCTGTGCTACACGGACTGCTGGGTGCACTCTGCACAGTCTGTGGGCAATGAGCAGGTGGGCTCACACTGCACCAACCTTCTGCAAGCTACCCCAGGGCTCCGGGTCCACCTAGGACCAAAGGCTGCAGCGCATTGAGCAAGTGGTCCTCACACTGTGCTTGCCCATGCTTGGGGCAGCAGCTCCCAGGAGCATCATAGAGGTGAAGGGGAGGCTGCAAATGTGGCCGAAGGAGCTCCGTGCACGAGTTGGAGCTGCCCAAGGGGTGCAGGTGCAGGGCTGGCTGCGAGCAGACCCACAGGCTGCTGGTAAGGCAGCAGGAAGGGCTGAACACACGGGCCTGAGTGCATTACCACTTGCCATGCACAGCCACGCATCAGGGCTTACCCACCTACAAATAGGGAATATCCTCTTCTGAATTCAGCTGCCACGAGAAATGGCTCTGCAGCCTGGCTCCCTTGGGTGCTGCAGATAAGAACACAGCCATCCCACGGCCAGGACAGCTCCGAGCCCCATGGGCACCGTGGGCAGCTCCCGCCTGGGACCGCTGCTCAGTGCCCTGCAGGGCGGCTGCATGGAGATACACACGTGGGCTTCACAGGGAGCCGGGCTTGGAACGGATGTGATATAAATGCCGAGCACCCGGAGCCAATTTGTTTTAATCTGCTAATACAGGCTGAGATGTGTGCTTATTTTTGCACGTTTTACTTTGAAATGCAAATTCCGACAACAGCTTCGATATCGGTGTGATCTCCTGGGGTCAGAGGACAGAGGGCAGCTAATCTCTTGAAATAAATCTATTTCCTGGTAATTCTTTGTGCTAGCAGGCACCGTCTAGTTCTCATTTCCTCCACCTCATCCCCATCATCTCCATCATCTCCATCATCTCCATCATCTCCATCATCTCCATCATCATCCACTGCCACCAGCATCACCTGAGCACAGTGGGAGGTTTCCTTGGCCTGGCTGGTGCCTGGTGCCCATCCACCATTGCAGCCTTCCATTACCACACACCCCCACCCTCCTCCCCTCTGCCCACCCCCCACCATCCCACACCACCCTGCCTGGGAACGCTGACGGTAACAAACAGCCACCCAACAATAATATGCACTCAGCTGAGAAGTACAAAGCTGAGGTCAATACTATTTTCTTTCTATAATTACATGGAGAGTACATTCATTTTGCTTGGAAAGCAGCGGCCTCGCAGGGCAGGAGGTGACGCTTCAGGGCAGGGTCTCCCCGCACTCTTTGCTCCCAGCCCTGGACCCGCTGCCTCCCCGCTGCTGGAGCAGGAGCAGCGCTGCCACGGCTCTGGGACGAGGTTTGTTGAGCTGTAATAGGGTTTGTTACTCCTCTAATGCGCCATATAAAAAAGCGATGAAAATCGACGGCGAGGTGTAACGACCTGCACAGCCACCCCAGCCCTTTGCCCGGAGCAGGAGCTGCGTGCAGCAGTGCACTGTGATTGCTCTCCGAGCTGTACTGGGGAGCTCTGCAGGGAGCAGGGATGGGCCAGGACCCGGCATCACCGCAGCCCCCAGCAGTGCCCTGAGTTTGCTTCATCCCCGGCACCGGGGGGGGCTCTCCCACAGCCCCGGGCCCAGGTTTGGCTGTGGGACTGCCCCTCGCACCAGGAGAGGATTTTCACCACTTCTTTGGTGAATTTTCACTTCCTTCAGATCAGAGCTCCCAGCCAATTAATCACTGCCCAGCTCCTGCCTGTGCTTTAAGGGCTCAGCTGGAGACCGAGATCAGTGGCAGAAATTAATCTTTGTGTAACGAGGGCTGAGCGGCAGTGACCACTGCCTGCACTGAGGGTCCGTCCCAGCCCAGCACTGGGAGTTGCTGCTCAGCCCCCTGCCCCAGCCCTCCTCACCCAGCAGGATGCTGCCCAGAGCAGGGCACGCTCCCAGCTCCCACCTACCAGCACCCAGCGGGCTCCAGGCTCCAGGAGCACGTGGACGCCTGTAATGAGTGCTGGTATCATTTCTAATTTAAATCCAGGGGTAAGCACTTACGGAGAGAGAGTGCTTTTATGACCTTGTCTTTACATCATCTTTCAAAGAGACCATTTGGCCCCCACAGTATTTTCTATTTATCGAGATGTGTGCATTTGTTCCTTCAATGCTATCTCCTTCCATTCGGTGAGATTTATTTTTTTCCTATTAGCCTCAGAAACGGCTTCCATCCCTCCGGCTGCTGTGGTGGGTGACTGGGGGGTGCGCATTTACGGCCTGATGCTAAGTGCCCCCAAAGCCCATTACAATCCGTGGAGGGGGGGGGAGGATGCACAGAGCCGGAACCCCCAGTGCTCCCATTTGGGGCCTTGGTGGTGCCCACGCGCCGGGTGCAGCTCGTTCAACCAGGATGCAATTAGCCGAGATGCAGCAGCCGACTGCATAAATGAAATATATATAACATCTGCAATTGCCGAGCTATTTTCAGCAGGGAGTGCTCCTATTTCCTGATTCTATTTCCTACTTCTGTCCCTCATTTTGCCGCTGCTGCTCAGAGTGGGTGCTGGGAGGAGCTGGCCCTGTCCCACGCTGCCCCTGGGGACCCCCAGAGATGGGGGCCCACACCGTCCCCTGGGATGTGACACCCCATGAGGTGGGAGTGAGAGCCGCTCTGCTCTGCCACCACGACCGCAGGCGGAGATCAAAGCTCCATCCCAGGAGGGCTTTTTATTTCTTTTATTTCTTTTTTTTTTTCCCCCCCGGATCTTTTTTAGAAGATGCTAATTGGCTTATTCTGGGAAACGCAAAGGAGGAGGGACTCGTCCATGTCAGACCTATTTCCGACTCTCCCGTGCCACCGGCAGTGGCAGCAGCGGGGCAGGCGAGGAGGAGGAGCGCGGTGCCCGTGCCCCCTGCCCGCAGCGATGCCACGCCATAGGGCACGGAGATCACAGGTTAATGTAAAGCCCACAGAACCTCTCCTTTCTATTCCTGCCACCCCGGACACCGTCCTTATCCCATCACAACAGAGTCCGAGTGGAAACGTGCCCATTCTTCCCAGTGTTGGATCTCCCAGCAGACACGGCGCGGCTTCCCCTCCTCCTGCTCACAGAGGAGGAACACGACGGCTCGTCGCATCCCCCAGCTTCCATGGCCTCTGCTGCCAGACAGCATCACGGACACGGGGAGCACGAGGGAACTGCGGAGCCAGCATGATGATATCTTCAAAATGAAATAATTTGGAAGCAGCTTTTCCATTTCCACTTTATTGTTATTTTTAGTCGAGCAGCTGTTCTTCGTTGTTGGTATAAAACCCGTTCCTTTCACCGCCAAAGAGAAAAAGTTCTTTATTCTCGCGGCCGTGGAATCCAACTTTAGAGGTCACTGATTGTTTCCAAGTTCGGCGTACTCTGGAAGGAATCTATATTCTTCTCATATGGTTCCTGCGCATGAAAGCAATCTCTAAATACTCGGAGGATAAAATGAGGTCAAACCCGCAATTCCGCGAGGCCGCTGCCTAGCAAGGCAGCCCTCCAACCGGCCGCTTTGTTTCTGTCAGAGCAGTTTAGAAAACAGCAGTGGGAAATTATTTCGCAATAAATAGAAGCCTACAAGCACAGATGGCTCTGCAGCCTTGAGCTCTCTTTCAAGATATTCCCCGACGCAGGAGCTGGGAATTTCAATCGGCTGGGCCAGGCTTGGAGCTGAGCAAAGGGCCATTTCACAGGCAGAGCACTCCAGCACTGACTCCTGCATAACTCTGCTGTGGGGCAAACACTGCCCACTTCACGCGGCTGTGGGGCTCACACTGCACGGCCCCTTTGCGTGGGGATGCAGCACTCAGCCCCACAGCGCCTGACTGCACAGCACTGATTGCAGCCCTCCCCTCCACGCAGCTCGTCCTGCCAGCCCCGTCGTGGCTGGGGCTGAGCAGAAGCGTTCATTGCACCGCGCTCATTTCCAGGGAGGGTATTACAACGCCTTTCCCACTGCAGCTGGAGCCGGGGGAATTGACAGAAGCATGAATCCTCCATTCGGAAGGAAATAAAGCAACGCAAACATCCCTCAAAAAGCACTTAAAATTCTCACACAATCCAGCATTCGCCAAAGTCTCAGTTAGCTGAGGCAGAGCTGCATCTCCCCAAATATCCGCTTCTTCCCGTTCGGAGGCCGTTAGACATTATCTCCCTGTAGGATGGGTCGGACTCAGGTTTGTAGATGAGAGAATTTAAAGACAGATTCTTTTTAATCCCCCTCCTACCAAACTGCCCCATTCCTCTGACTGCCCTGCAGCCCTTCCTTTGCTCCCAGTGCATGCCCAGAGAGCAGAGCAGCTGCCACTCAGCGCTCCAGCTCCTGCTTTGTGTGCCTACAAGTGCGAGAAGTCCACGGGAAGTCCCCAGTTATGGATGTGTCCGTATGCACAGTCTATCTCGTGCCCTATATTTTCTATTTCGTCCGTCAGCAACTTTATACAGAAAAATATTGCGCCCATAAAGAATCATTACTCCGAGCGTAAAAATGCAAGTTTCCCCGGGTGAAAAACATGATCTGCTTAACTGTGCATAGCAGCACTACAAATCTGTGCAGAACGCGAGGAGGTTTGGATGCAGAGCCATTCCCAGGGCGGTGCAGGCAGCGCTCTGCATGGCAGCAGACCCAGGCACATCCCCCACCTGCAGTGTGCAGTGCACGGCAGCACCGCCAGCTGCCAAGGGAGAGCCCCAGCGCTCGGTGCAAGTGCTAAAAAAAATGGCACACTGCGACTTTAAGGTCTGTGTAATTAATAGACACGAGTGATTGATTGACCTCAAAACTGGGTGGCAGGAAATCTATCCCCTTGTCAATCAATCCTGAAGAGCTGCCATTTGCGGAGGACTAAGACAGATGGCACCGATGAATCGTGCTGCAGTAAAACGAAGCCAGGGGCGCGTCAATTTTTCACTTTAATCTGCACCAAAACGTGGCTGTGTTCATTCACGGTGCTCGCGTGCGTTGCCACGTAGCGTATGCACGGGGCTGGGGAACACATTGCAGCAGGGGAGTGAAAGGCAGCGTGCAGCCGCCGAGCCCTGTGCAATGCAGAGCTGCCGGGGCACACAGAGCTGCACCAGTGTGCAAAACCCGGGCTGGGTTTCCCAGGGCCACGTGGATAAGTGGTGCGAGCCTGAGCTGGGGCTGCTGCTCGCCATCAGCCTGCTGCCACCCTGCAGCCACCTGGCCCTCAGGACCACAAGCAAGAGTGGGAGCTGCTGCTCTCTCTCCCGGTTCCTGCCTTCTCTGGAGAACTTTTGCCCATCTGTGATGCTTGCTGCCATCTGCACAGCGCGTCGGAGGCAGCCGTGCAGCACACAGCGCCCAGGTGCTGCCGTGCCCTGCTAGATGACTTTGCCCGTATGGAGAACGCCATCTGGACCTCACAGCCACGCACCAGAGCGGGCAGCGGTGCTTCGGGTCCTTAACGCTTCCACCAAGCAGTGCAAGTTCCCACTGTGCAGCTCCATCCTCACCCAACACCCGCTGACACGCGGATGCTTTTTGAGAAACGCTTCGTCCCATGGAAGCAAGAGCTGCTTCGGACACACGGACAGCAGAACCGGGGGCTGCGGGTGAGGGCGCCCAGCAAAGCGCTTTGCTGAGTTCCAAAGGGCCACGCTGCCAGGCACAGCTCCTTTGTAAAGCAATCTCCTCCTTCTCATTAAAGATCTTCCTTTCGGAATGAGAATGAATTGCTCTAATTTATCTTGATTCAGTGGAACCTCCGCTCTGTTTACACTGACTCCACATTTCCTCATTGCAACCCGAGACATTTGTGATTTCGGGTTTATCTGATCTGTTAAGATCTTAATATGTTGGCCTGAATGCTTTTGCAGAATTATGCTGAGCGTTATCCTCATCACCATTAGCGCTGCAAAACAGTTTTTGTTCCCGTTGGCTTCACCTTGAATATTTTACAGTCGGCAGCGACGTAAACCTGCAGGACTCTGCTCTGCCATCTCAGTGCTTTGTGGGATCTGGGTAACGGGTGCTGGGCAGTGTGGGCAGCCCGAGCCTGGCCCAGAGCTGCAGGAGCACACGGGCAGCAGCAGGGATGTGATGGGGATGGGCGCAGCGGCTGCACAGCGCCGCAATTACCGCCTGCGGCAAGGGAGCGAGACAGGATAATCAGTGCTATAAAGCTGTCATAATTACATGGCCTCGCTGAGTAAATAAAGGCATTAAGCAGGCGGGACGCTAACACAACGTGTTAAGGAAGCAGAGGAGTGCGGTTCGGAAAACAAAAGGGCTTCTCCCAGTAGTGGGTATCCGGGATGTGCTGTGCCCAGCAGCAGCCGTGAGCCTCCCCAGGCTCCCTTGGCATCGGGTTGGTGTTTCAGTAGAGGAATGTCAATATTTACTGCCAAAGAGAAAGCTTCATTTACAAACAGACTTCTGTCTAGCAAAACAGAACTGAGCCAACCCCTCAAATAGTGACAAGTGCACCATAAACCAGCACGTGCTCAGGGAGGCTGGGTGCTGCCAGTGGCCGGAACGCCTGGTTCTGGAGGAAGGATGCCCTAGAGCCGTGGGAAGGATGCTCCAGGGCTGCAGGGAGGATGCCCCACGTGTATGGGAAGGATGCCCCAGAGCTGCAGGGCAGGCACAGCTCTCCCCAGGGCAGCGGAGCTGTGCATCCCAGCAAAGCCTGTCACTTTGCCCTGTCCCTTGTGGGGAGCCCTCTGCAGGGCAGCTTCTCCTCCTCGGAGGCAGTGTGTATGAAAGCAGATGCACACATTTTAGGGAGAGAGGTTCTGGGTGACGGGTAATGGGATCAAAAGGAGGTGAAGGGAGGCAATGGCATGTGGTGGGCACTGAATTCAACGGAGGTGCTGTAATTTACAGCAGCTGAGGTCCCCCGGTGGGTCAGAAACCATGACTGCAGCAGCACGTATAATTAAAATACTCATCTCTACAGAAAGTGAATGTGCTTAGAAAGTCCATAATCATGGCTGAACAGAAATGTGGTGCTTCCCAGGGACAGCAGCTTCCTGCAGGTCGTGGCTGCTGTGCAGTGATGCTCTCCTCCTGTTGCTCACCCCGCCCAGGGCTGCTCCTGGGTGGCTGGAATTAAGTGAAGGCAGACAGCCGCACATGGAGATAAATGCACTCATTAGCACTGGGATCTGATACATCTTCATTCATTCATGGCATCTAAAACCCAAATCTAGAGTTACTGTCCACGCTGGTAGGATCTGACTCCCATTGCTATGATTCACACCCTTTGGAAGTTGTGTGCATGTGCCCCAAAGCCCCCGGTCAGTGCCAGAGCTCAGATGTGTGAGTGTGTGTCCCACAGTCACAGCGATCTCTGAGGCTTTTCCAACATTAAGAAGCCGGTGTACAGGAATCCATGAGGATTTGCTGGGCTCTGTCCTCATGACACCAACTATTCGGCATCAGAAAGAACGTTACATGGAATAAGCGGCTCTGCTGAGGGAGCAGCATCCAGAAAGGAAATCCTCAGCACCTTCAGGATGCAAAGCCATGCACCAGGAGCTGAGCCCCACTGATCCAATATTTGCCATGCAACTGCACCACGGTGTGCAGGAATCCAGAAAATGAAGCGTGGCCGTCGTGCTCTTCATCAGACGCTGCCCTCGAGAAGCGGTGGGATAAAACCAAAGGGAAGTGAAGGAAAAAAAAAAAAAAAGAAGTGAAAAATGAGAGTGGCAATGGAAGAAAAGCAGAGATAAAGTGCTGTCTGGAGAGAAGTGTGCGGAAATGTGCCCCACAAAATAAATTGAGAAACATGAGGAGACGATGAGATCTCATTTATCTCCTCTGCGCTGCTCCTTCAGTGATTGAGTAATAACGGAGCCATAAAAGGGCTCTCTGCAACCCGCTCTTGTTGGGGATCCGCGGGACGAACATCCAGAGAGCTTTCAGCACAGCTGTGAACGTGTTTGAAGATTTTCCTCAGGAAGAAAGGAAGATAAGCTGTGTCATCAGCTCTGCATTCCCCACTGTGCAGGGAAATGTGCTGCAGAGGGA
Organism: Numida meleagris; assembly: GCF_002078875.1. NCBI lineage: Eukaryota > Metazoa > Chordata > Aves > Galliformes > Numididae > Numida > Numida meleagris. The sequence continues at coordinate 3,759,714 of NC_034433.1, read as the reverse complement.
GAGCCCTGCTGCCCTGGCACACGGGTGCCACGCTGCCCTGGCACACGGGTATCATTCTGCCCTGGCACACGGGTGCCATGCAGGTTTTAGTGGGAGGATTACCTCCAAAGCAAACAGGCACGACCAGCAGAACAGAACCAGCTGGCCGTGGACTCGGTGCACATCCTAACTGCAGTGTATGGACGGGTGGTCTCCTCAGCCCGAGCTCGGGGGGCACGGTGGAGCCGCCTGACCCCTGGCACTGTGCCCTGCTTGGCCCTGGGATGAGTGTGGGCTCAGGGACGGCCGTCGCCAACCACTCACTGCTCTGCAAACGTCTGCGCAGGGAACGTGCAGCACAGGGGGCTGAGGGAGCACGGTGAGGTCAGGAGCACCGTTAACGCGCTAACGCTGAGACTGGAGAAGTAATTTGCTGCATGACTGCAGAGCGAAACGGAACCGACAGCGCCGACAGAGCACAGCCCCCGCAGGTGCACCCAGCTTCCCAGCACAGGTTCTTTAGCGGCCGTGCTGCGTGCACCTTGCTGAAGCACCTTGCTACCTGCTGCTCAGGAATTCCCTGCTCGTCCTGCGGTGCAGCTCCCGCACTTTGCACCTTTGCTTGGTTTACACATTCCCCGGGTTTGTTCCCTGAGCTCGGCAAGGAGAACTCCCAGCGAAGCTCCCTCCCTCTCCTCCCTTCCCTTCGTTAGCAGTCAGGCACGCGTCTGCAGGGTTATGTCTTCAAGGTTAAAAAATTCCGATGGCAAGGAAGATTCCGGTCTGAAGTTTTCCTTTGAAGCCTCTTTACATGCGATGGGGGGGGGGCAGGAGGCACTGTGCAGAATACTGACACTGTGCTCAGCTCCTGAACCTGAGCCCGGAGACAGCGTGCAGAGAGTGCAGCTGGGGAGCGGGCAGGGTTGTGTGCGGGGCTGCCATGCTAATGGGGAGCAAGAACCGAGCCGTGGAGCAGAGAGCAATGGGAAAATGAATCATGAAGACTTGTGTTTTCAAAGCTGTCGCGGCTCGTCCCGTTAATATTCATGGGAGGTGACTTAATCCGTAAAGTACAATGAATTAAAGCCGTTGTTTCAGCATCCTTCTGCTCTTCCAGGAAAGTGCACGACATACATGGTGAAACCGTATGAATTGTTAGAATTCGTGTCTGGGAAGGAAAGCCGGGTCACCACCAGTAACAAACCCTTCTCCCATTCCCTATCAAGCAAGCAATCCAGGAGAGGTACCACCAAAAAACCACAGCCACGTCCCTTAGTAACCAGCGATGGGACCCAGCGGCTGTCGTTAGGCATCTGAAGAGCTCGCTTAAGGCCGTGCCTGTTTCTGTTTGGTGGGCTGGGATGACTGCATGGTGCTGCTCCCACCCAGGAGCCCCGTAGTGCTGCACCAGCACGGCCAAAAGAATAAGGAGAAGAACACATCACTGCAGCTCGCAGTGCTGCTGCGACCATCCAGGGCCGGGGAGGCTGATGGCTGGCAAGGATTTGGATCAATTCTTTTTTCAACCGTTATTTGCTGAAATTAAGTGAGTTTTGATTGGAAAACGAGCCTAACCAACTGCTTTATTAGTCAGCGGAAATTGCTTTGGCTAATTGACAGGAAACATCGGGAGAGAAATCACGGCCTGGAAAATGTTACTTAACAGAGTGGTTCAGCTCCTCTAAATCATGGCAGCTTTCCTGTCTGCGGTGATAGCGCGCGCAGGACACGGGCTCTTCTTCAAGGAGAAATAGTAGAAAAGTTTCCAAGCAGCAGATGCTAATTGCAATACATTTATGGAAATGAGGATGGTTTAGCCAACTTTGTGACTGGGAATGATCTCTGCGGGTGAAAGCCAGCCCTGCCCCAGCAGTGCCCTGTGCACAGCATGCAGAGGGATGCTGGAAAGGGAGCAGAACTCATGCTCCAGATTATTTATCCAGTAGGAGAAAGGAACTGTTAGATGCCTGTGTTTTCATAGAGAGATACACAATAACACCAACTAAACGTTTTGTGCCCAATCTTGAGTTTAATCTTATTTTTCCCCTCGGAAATAATGGAGATGTTCTCCATCACGATGCAGGCTGCTGGCTCTTCATGCCGTGCTCCGATCTGTGCAGGCGCAGCGTTACCTCCCTGCTGCAGCACGGGCACTGAGCCCCCAGGGCAGTGGGAAGCAGAACTCAGCCCTGAGCTCCTGTTTCTGTTCTGTAGTTGCCTGTAATTCAGAGGGAGGTCTCCGGAGCCCCGGGTTAACGTCGGCACAACGCAGAGAGAAGAGCTCCGAGAGGCTGATGGGCGATGTCTGCTCCTAATGAGAGAGGCATCACCACTGGGTAGCTCTGTCTAATTAGCACGCTGCCTAATGCCACAAAGCTCTGTCAGTTGTGTGGGAACCGAGCGTCATTTCAATTCATATTGTGTGGCTTGGCCTTCAGATTCCTCTGCAGTGAGTTATTAGCTTGGTGATAAACACCTTTTGTCGTTCCTTACATCATAACTATTTATTTCTAGTGCTAATTAGCACAGATTCATTGTTGCAGAAGTGATCCAGATCTCCAGGACTTGCCACTGCTGCAGCACGCACTCTGTGTGCAGCTGTGCCCCCACAAATCTGGAATCCCACAGCAGATGGCTGGTGTTACTGTGCCATTAGATGGGCTACTGCCTACCTGCATAATTACTGAGCTTGGAGAGGTGCATTCACCCGGGGAAGAAGTGCTGGCATCGTGCTGCTCTGCTCTCCTGTGCTCACTGTGGGGCAGCCAGAGTTCTGCTGCCCAGGGATAGTGATGGAATGCGGGAATGTCCTGAGCTGGAAGTGGGGAGAGGCCATGATATTCCTCACAGAGTGATGAACTCGGAGCAGTAATGGGGCCATTTCTTCTTGGGATCTCATTTGGGCCCAACATGACAAATGCCACTGCTAATTTAATTGTCTATTGAATTGCCTTTCTCAGAGCTGGCCTAAAAATCAATGCGCGGGAATATGTCGGCTGCATGTCCCTAGCATTATATATAACCCCAAATAAACCCAGGTCTGCTTTTAGTCAATTGCAAAACAGCGTAAGATGATAATAAAGACTGAACACAAATGGACCAGTGGGCTGAGAGATCTGCAATTTAAAATGTGAATGTTCCTGCTTCCCCAGAGCTGTGATGAAAGGTTGCACCCCAGCTGCTGTGATGGGGGGGGGGGAACCCCTCCAGGGCTGTAGGGTGCAGTGCTGGGAAATGGCTCAGTGCAACCAGTGCTGGGACTGGGAATGCCCCAAGCTCCTCCCAGCTCAGCAGCAGCGAGGTGGGGACCAAGGACGGTGCTGGGTGTCAGCTGTTGTTTCCTGCTGGAACATCACCCGTGTTTTGTCAGTCGGGCTGTTTAGATGGCTTCATATTTTGGGGCTTATTACTACGTCGTGATGGTGCTATGCCTACTGTGAGCATCATTTCAAAGAATTTTTAAGATTTTTATGTGCAATAGATCTCGAGCCTTGGGCCAGATTCCTGCTCTAAAATTCATGCAAACCGCCTCGGCATCGCAGCCCCTGCGGAAGCACGGCTGCATTTCTCCCCCAGCACCATCAGCACTCAGCACGACGACACCGCACCCATCGAGAGTGCAGCACCAGAATCATTCCCCCTCTTCTGTAAGGTCCCCGTGCTCTCCCATCCTCGACTAAACATCAGGTCACACCGGGCACCCCATCACAGCCAGAGCCTTTCGGATCCCATTGCACATGAGTACAGGGAAGAACCCGGAGTTTGTATCACTTTCCTATTGGGATGAATCCCCCAGCACCGAGCAGGGACACATCCAGCCCTGGAGAAGTGGTACCCAGGGATCTGTGTGGGCCCTGTGCCTCAGCCTGCCCCGACGAGCACCGGGTGGGACTCATTGCCTCCCTTATGCACCGTGTTCCGCTGAATTAGGCTCCAAGATTAAAGCCATAAGAAAATAAAATTGAGTTACGCTGATGAGAAGGCAAATAATGTCACTTGTAATTAGATCTTTTGTCTTCCCATTTCATTCTCTGCTCCTTTTATTGTCTCTCCCTTCCCAGTTTTTAGGCCATCCCTCTTCTGAATTCTCCCAGCCCCTGCTGGGCTCTGGGTGGCGGTGGCTGCTCTCATCCCCCCCTCTCAGCTCTGCAGACCCAGCAGTGGTAAGCGCTGATTTCCCATTTATTCTCCATAAAGAAACAAAACCTTCTTAAACTCCTAACAGCTTTCCTAAAGCCATAACCCTCTTTGTCCGTTGTTTAATAGGAAATCAATATTGTTGTAATACAACGAAATTAGCATTGATTTATCTCATCTCACTGGCAGCCAAACCAGTGCAGTATCAGTCTGTGGGCTGGAGGGAGTGCTGCTGTGAGATGGGAATGCTCTCGACCACAGCTTGCATAGGATCTACAGCAATTCTGTTGTATTCCTATCAGTACCAGGCAATCAGTGTCGATAACACGCTCACGACCCATATTTCACCCCTCAGCTGCTGTTCTGATTAGAGCAGCTCCTAAGCCTCAACCTCCTCACAAAACCCAACGCTGCCACGGTTTGAAAAAGAGGACAGTCCAATAACGACTCTCACCACGTTAAGCCAATCAGCCCCGTGGAAACGAATCAGGAAACCACATTCCTTACTGGGACACATCAGCAGTGGAAAGCAGCACGAGTCCCTCTAAAAAGACCTTTAAAAAACCCTCCCAGCAGCGACGTGTGGGGGTGAACCCCTGCTCAGCACCTGAATACAGCAGGAGCACGACTGCTTCATGCAAGGCAGCGGTTCCGAGCGCTGCGCGTTGCACACGGTCGTGCTATACACTTTGGTTTTGCTCTGCAGTCCTCTGGGGCTGTAGTGAATAAAATCCTGACAGCGTTCTCTCCTGCATTAATCACTTTAAGCTGATCTTACAGGATACAAGGGCAAATTAAATTCTATTTGCAATTTCATGCATGATGCGCGGGCGCGAGCGAGCCCTGAGCCAGCAGTTTTTCAGTAAGACAAGCGTGTAAGTTGCAATTATGCAGCTACTTTCTCCCATGCGCCAACACTTTTATTACTGACAAATTTATAAATGAGAATGTATGAATGGTATTAAATTCACCTTCAAGGATGTATCGAATTAGAATGAATAACCCGTAAGACCGTATTCAAAGAAAAACACCACTTTTAATGCTTGAGGTGACAAATGGGAGCCCTGTGCCATTCCGAGCAGCTTCAGCCCCAGCCTGAAGGCACCTCTGTGTTCCTGACAGCAAGAGCAACAGTGATGCAGAGCCCCTTCCTCAAACCCAACCTGAGCAGAGCTGATTGTGGAGGGGGAGTTGTGGAGCAGTGAGCTCTGGGTGCTCCATCCCCCTCCGTTGTGCAGCGCACGCCGATCCCGCTCCATGCAGAAGTTCAAAGCCACGTGCAGGTGCGTGTGGAAGGAGTCCTGTGCTAATCAGGTTCTCACGTCACGTGCTTCTCAATCCTCTGGAGGGAAACTCAGGCTGCTCTTCCAAGCAGTGCTCCGTGCTAACTCATTGCCCTCTCCCCCAACAGCCATCCTCTTTCAGCACTATTTTCCCACTGGGAGGAAGTGATTTCTGTGAAGTTATCATGTGCAATACCACCCGCCTGACACTCTGCTTTGGTTTTTCCCTGTGCACATGCTGCAGAGGAGCCCTGAGAGCAATGGGGGACAGAGCAGTGGAGCTGCTCTGCACAGCTCCCGTATTCCCCCCCCATTCCACCCAGACACCCACTGCCTGCACCCACAGGCCCTGGCAGATGTCACCAAGCCCTCACAGCCTGCACATGAAGCCCAGCACCTCTGGGAATGGCTTTTCAGGAGCACAGCTCCGTGCAGGGACTGCCAGAGGCCAACATCACCACCTGCATCGCCTTGCTCTAGGTGCTCACTGCACCTCCTGCCCATTGACCCAGCTAGGAGCTGGAGCACATCACCCCGACCTGCAGACACAATGGTGCAGCCCTGGGCCCTGTAATACCTGTCCCAGGTGTGCTGACAGCCACAGCTGCTCCTACAGAGCGCTGAGTGCTGGGCCTCACCTGGCCCTGAAGCACAGCCCTAATGTTAATACTGATGAGAGGAGTGGAAGCAGTAAGCTGGCACATCAGGGCACGCTCTGAACTAGGTAGCACGCTGCAGACCTGCTGCCAGCGCTGCGCTCCTTGGGAAGCCCAGCAGCGGTGCCACCCCAACATCTCTGCAGCGGAGCCAGAGCTGTCGGAGCGATGCTCCGGGAAACATCAAAGCGCTGTGAACCCACAGCAGAGATGGAGGCCTGGGCAGGGAGCCTGGCAGGGGGAACGCAAATCACTTCAGGGAGATCAAAAGGAATGAAATAAGGAGATGTGCAGTACGGCTCTGCCAGCCTGGGAGATAGCTAAGGGAGCTTCAAAGGCAGCGCTGCGCCTGAGACGGACGGATAAATAAGTACAGGAGGCAGCAGGCAGCTCGGGGCCTGGCAGCTGGGGGGCATGGAATGAGCAGCCCCCGTGGGCAGAAGGGGCACCCAGAGCTCTGCACAGCCCCCCCAGCCAAAACGTGAAACTCCTCGTCTGGATGCGGGCTCTGTCTTCCTCCCAAAGCACGTCCATAAGGCAGCACGTCAAGCATTTGCTTCCATCCCACGAGCTATGCTCCTCTGGCTGTGCATTTCCACAGGGCACCATTGAGTTGGCTCCTTGGGGAACGCTTTGTTTGCCCCAAGCAGGCGTGGGGGGCTCAGCCGTGGGATGGTCGCTCCCATTGCTTCTGGTTGGGCTGCAGCAGGGCCACGGGCACACGGTGCAGTGCTGGCAGCTCCACATGTTGGCCAGTGCTGCTGCTGTTCGCCCCATTTCCGATCGTTTTCTGTTTTTTTGTCTCCCTGTCAAGAACGCAGCTGGCGCAGGAAGCCCACAGTCGCTGCTGAACAAAGCAGGCAGCTCTTGTATCCGAGTGGCGAATTCAGATAATAAGCAGGGAAGCAGCTTGGCTTAAAAACTCCAAAGAAACTGCAAATTCTTCTGTTTGAAGGGAACGAGACTGCTCTAAATCTTCAGTTGGACAGGAACAGGCAGTGGCTGCCTCCCCTCCCTCCCTCTGCTTTTAACCATGCCCCCGTGCAAAGGCCATCACGTCCCGACCCCAGAGCTGCGCTCCTGACAGCAGCTTTTCTTTCTCTGCGAGCCTGGGAAGATGAAGAGGTTGTTTGCATCCCGGGAAGCCATAATCCACAGTGTGACTTACATATTTTTGTTGTCTTCTCCAAATGTATTTAGAGGATTAGGGAAAGCCCGCATCGTACAAGGGATACAGATGTTATTAAGGGAGAAATGTGTTTTTCAGCACAGGCTCCTGAAAAGCATGCAGCCAATAGTGCTCTACATACCCCAGTGCTGTTATTCATAGAAAACAGTTCTCTCTTCTTTTTTTTCTCCCAAATATAACCGTAGTCATTATTCAGCTTTATAACTGTAATGGATGGTTGTTAGACGCCTCCCAAACAAGGCAGCACAATAAGATACAGACGGTTAACCCACATCAGCTCTCCAAGGAAATTTCATGTTGGGCACTTTAATACTCTCCTTTTGAAATTATTCAGATAAATTAGCGCATGGGGCACTGCTGCAGGGGAAAGACTGAACCTGGAACAAAGCAGAATGAGATGTGAAATAATAAAAATAAAGAAAAAAAACCACAGACGCCAGCTTCAGGTACACCTCAAAAATTCAAATGAGCTCATTTGCGGAGCTAAAAATTTCCCAGGGACTCGAGTTGATTCAAAGAGAAATGTATTTAATTTAAAACAACTCACTTCAGGGAGCCCTGAGCTGGGATGAAACGTGTTAAATAATTGATCAGCCAGGGAGCGAGGAAGAGAGGAAGGGAAAGGGAGAGGGGAAGGGAAAAGGGAAAGGGAAGGGAAAGGGAAATGGAGAAGGAGAAAGAAAGGAGAAGGGGAAAGGGAGAGGAAGGGAAAAGGGAAGGGGAAGTGGAAAGAGAAGGAGAGTGGGAAGGGAAACGAAAAGGGAAAGGGAAGAGAAAGGGAATGGGAAGGGGAAGAGGAAGGGAAAAGAGAAGGGGAAAGGGAAGGGGAAGAGGAAGGAAAAGGGAAGAAGAAGAGAAGGGGAAATGGAAGGAGGAGAGTGGGAAGGAAAAGGAAAAGGGAAGGCGAAGAGAAAGGGAAAGGGGAAAGGAAAGGGAAGAGGAAAGGGAAGAGGAAGGGAGAGGAAGGGGAAAGGGAAGAAAGGCAGCGAAGCATCTGAAATGTTTGCAGTCCTCTCCCCTCAGCCGCTCTAAGGGCAGATCAAAATGGAGCTGGAACCGAACCACCCATCCTGATGGTTTTTCTGCTGTGGTTCAGATCAGGATGTGACATGGAAATACATTTTCAGTCCTTGGATGTAACACTGCTGCGTGTGCAATTAAAACCCAGAGCCCAACTGTGTAAGCCCACCAGCGACAGAATAACTGCAGCTGGAGGAGAAAACGAAAAGAAGCTGCAGCTCATTTGCATTCTCTCAGTGTAATTTTGCTCAGGCTGCAGTTGTTCTGAATGCAGTGTAACTCCCGAGCAGTGCTGTGCTACCCTGGGGCTGCACTGAGCTGTGCTGCTCTGTGCTGTGCTGTGCTGCTTGGGACGGAGGTGGGCACAGCGCAGTGCCGGCAGTGCTCGTGGCAGCAATGCTCCTATGGCTTCCGATAAATGAATTTAATTACCGGCATCAACATAATTGCTACCCAGCTCATGTAGCCCTGCCTGCAGCGTTCTTCCAGCCTGTGACCCGGTGAGGTTAATCCTGGAAATTCCCAGCAATATTTGTCGCGTTTCTGTTTTTCTGACACAAAAGCTGCCTGCTCTGGAACACGAGCCGTGCTCCCCAAGAACATAAAGGCACTTCAGGTCAAAGTCACAAGTACTTTGTTCCGCTGGTTTTTCTTTCCCAGTCTCAAATAACCAGAACCACCATTCCCTCTCGCTGCCACCCACCAGTGCCGCTGCCCCCCGGTGTCCCGGCCCCCCAGCTCTGTGCCCCATGGCCCCTGGGGGGGCACAGGGGCTGAGGCTGAGCACAGCGCTGGAAATCAGATGACGGAGCCCCTCTGCCCCAGGGACCCGGCAAATCCCTTCTAATCCTTTTCTTAAACTCTTTCTTACAAGTGCTTACAGCAGAGTTTATCTTTTAGCTTTGGGTCTAATTTTGGTTTCCAGATGAATTTTCGTTTCACATGACACCACAGCTGCGCTCGTTATTTCCAAACGAGGGGAGCAGAGCTCAAAGCCCACACCTGCAGCAGCCGCTCCTGTTATCTTCTGCTCAGAGCTCACAACATGGAGCACGGGGCTGGGAGCTGGGATGGCAGCAGGGATGGGGACAGAACTGGGAGCAGGGCTGGCAGTGGGGATGGGTCAGGGCTGGCAGTGGGGATGGGTCAGGGCTGGCAGTGGGGACGGCAGCTCCATGGCACTGCCAGGGCACTGATACAGAGCCCAACAGACACAGATAAATCACCCACTCCTTTTCTTAAAGCAGGGGCTCAATCACTGCTACGAGTGATTAGATTGTGCTGCTGCCAGCGTCTCGTTACATCCCAACTGAGGCAGCTTTGGGCGGCTGCAGGTTACATAAAGGCACAGCCTGACTCACACCAATTAATCCCCACATCGGCAGCACCCTTCCGTTCTTTTCCTTCCTCTTCCACACGTGGTTCTCTCATCAGCTCAGCCTGTTCCCATAGAAACTGAGCAGCATCACCGCCGAGTCGCAGCACCTCTGTTTTTAGGAGTTATCACCCGGGCCCCATTCTGCCCTGGGAGAGCCTTCCTAGCTGCCGCCCTGCTGCTTGCAGTGCTTGGGGTTCGTGGAGCAACGCCCGGAGCTGCAGCAGCAGCAGGGTGGGCAATGTGCATTCTGCTGAGCACCACGTCCCCATGGCAGCCCATGCCACCTGGGTGCAGGTGGCAGCAGCAATCCCCCCTGTGCTGCTCCTCCACAGCTGCAAAGAGCTCCAGCAGCAGCAGGTCTCCATCCCACAGCCTGCTTCCCCCTCCTTTCCCCCTCATTTCCCCTTTGTTTCCCCTTAGTTTCCCCTTTGTTTCCCCCTTGTTTTTCCGTCAAACCGCTAATGTAAATATTTGCTGGCAGCTCTCCTGCTGTGCTGGCGGTGCGGCTCTGCGCAGGCTGCCTCCTCCCAGCAGTTCTTGAAAAGTCTCCTTGATGTATTCAGATCGTCTCCCATGTATTCACTGGGTTTGCTGGGTTCCGCAGGAGTGAAACTCCTGCACATATGGCTCTGCTTATGCAACTAGTTGATTCGGTTTTACATTGCCATGTGTGGTTTATGGTGAATTGCCCACAGACTCACGAAAACTCCCCATCCTTTAAAAATGTCCCGAATACTCTTTTCTGTGCATTTTATATAGGACAGAAACAGGGCGATTCTGAATTCCAGAGGGAGTCCTGCTGGTGGGAACACATTGCATTTATAGCAGTTTAAATGCGAGATATGGAAAACGTCTCTCTCACCATGATTTTAAAATCCCCCTAAAATGCACTGCAAGGAATCAATCAGAACCGACTCGACGTACAAGAATGGCTTTAATAAATCTAAATAGATGTGTCAGGCTCTAAGTGAACTGCACATTAAATAAAACCCGATTCCCCATCGGATGCTTCGATTGTTATCAGTAAGGGTGAACTTGTTGCAGTTTGGGAGCAGGGGCCGACCAGCCCAGCACACTCAGCATCGCCCCTCACCCATCTCATTTCTTTCTCCCTTTTGTTCTCTTTACCCCCATGAAGCAGCTTGAGACAGATATCCCGTAAGTTTACGTTCTCCCCAAAAAGCTGTTTTCCAAGCACGGGTTTGGTGTCCAATGAGCTGTTCAGATATCTGATTTATAAGGCATAGGAAGTTTCAGACCGAAAAGAAATATGATGGATTTCTCAGGTGTCTCTCTGATTTATTGGCCGCAGGGCAATTTATAAGTCGTGTCAGTGACTTCATCAGTAACACAATTAATTCTGAAGTTATCCCCGAGTTATCCCAGCTCGGTGTCACTGACGAAGACGTGATGCGCTGAGTTATGGGCTGGCTCTGAACTATGACCGACTTTGGAATAAGTCACAGAGCTGAGCCATCAATCAGGACACGGATGGACGTGGGCACACGCCAGCACAGTGCCACTTCAGGAGCCCCGTGCTGAGCGCTGACTGCGGGGATGAGTCCCTGCTGTGCTCCTTTGGGAGAGCAGGCACCGATCCACCTGGCCAGCACACAGATATCACGGCCTCATGCTGCCCCGATGCTGATTTAAGGCTGCACCGGAGAGGAGCGTGCAGCCAGCACTGCTGCGGGACTGCTGGGCGCTGGCATGTAGCGGGGGCCATTAATTAAGATGTCATTTACAGCCCCGCTGGGTGACCCTGATTAAAGTATACGATGGCAAACACTAATAAGAGAGACGATATCCCTGCGGGCGGCGAGTTCAGCGCATTAACCTCCCCGTCAGGAGCTGCCCTGAGTCACAGGGGCAGCAGCACCCCTGCCTGCTGCCTGCAGCCCTGCTGTCACTGCTGCTGTCACTGCCGCTGTCACTGCCATCGCAGCGGGACGTGGAGCAGCGCTGCGTGTCTCCTCACCGTGCATATCTCACAGCACTGCGAGCACAGCGTTCGTTGTGTACTCCTGGGAGGGGAGGAAGATGTCGTGGGAGACGCGTTTACCGCTGTAAACTGCGATCAAAACTCATTAAAACCAACACAAATACTGATTAACGGAGGAGAAATGCTGATCCCAGGTCCCACGGCCCCTCCCCACATCCCAGTGCTGAGTGTGTTAGCAGGAAGGTTTCTGCTCCCCTTTGTCTCCTGCACCCTGGGCACGCTGCTGCCAGGACATGGCGGTGCTGGGTGGGCTCCAGCACATTCTGCTCTGGTACCAACCACTGCTTTCAAGTGAGTTTCCTGACAGCTGAATTTATCCCAGCGAAGCAGAGAAATCTTCATTTCCAGCCTTGCCATCTCTAAAGCTCTCCTTACCTACACATTGCCGACAGCTGCGTGCTCCGGACAGGGGTTCCACTGATGAACCCAGAGTTCTTTGGAAGAAAATACAGAACTACTGAATTAATTTGGGGCAAGCCCCGTGCAAATGCCATGGATTCCTGCAAACACCGCACCACCGCCGCTCACAGCTCACCAGGATAACACCGCACAGCCCCTCCTGCCAGCGGCCTCGTGACACCGTGCTGCTCCAGCTGCACATCCGTCACCAAAATTGAGCAGCAATTCATCAAAGCCAGGGCCGTGCTCGATAACCACGGGGACATGACTAAGTAATTACCCAATAATGCATTCCCACCTTCCCACTTCCTGGGGTGCCTGGCCTTGGCTGCACAGCCCCCGGTGCTGTGGGTCACTCTAGGGCACAGCGTGAGCTCAGCCCCCCCCGGCTCAGAGCTGTGCTGCGATGTCACTGCTCAGCCCATTGCCTCAGAACTGCTCACCAGAGATACTGCCAATTTGCTCCAACTTCTCCCTTAATGTTCTTGAAACAACGCTCCCTAATGCAAACCAAGAAAAACCATCAGTGTAATGAAAAAATCTCTCTGCAAGACTGCGCTGCTACTCCTCGAATGGCCTAAAAGTGATAATTTGATTAATTAAATGGTCGGATTTACGGTCCCAAGGGGCCTTTCAATGCCGAATCAATCACTTTACGTCTATTACTCAACGCTGAATCCACTGAATGCACTGCTGAAGTCACCGAAAACTGCGTTAGCGATATTAAATAATTAGTAAGATTAATGCTATATAGCCTGGGCAGAATCCAGATTGATTAGTGCTAATTATCTTCTGCCCATTTAAATAATTTATGCCTGTTTTCCCGCTTTGGAAGAGGTGGCGGTGCCCCGTCCCCGCACAGCGCAGCGCTCAGAGCCGGAGGGGACAGCGCCTATTTGACCCATTAACTAAGTACAGAATTTCTCAGTAATCCCCAACAGATGAGCATCAAAGAGGAGACCTATGGTCCGGGCTAATCCCTTTATCATGAAGTAATGCTACAGAAATCAAATACCGGCAGTAAGTCGGGAGATTAACGACAAGCTGGGAAAGGCACAAATTAAATTGCAATCTCCCTCATTGCTTTGCACGATGCCAATGGTGCCGTTCCCGCTCCAGCAGGAAAAAACAAGGTTAGAAATCACTTTGTAGAAATGAAAATCTCCTTTAATCCCTGATTTGGTTGGTAAATAGCGCGTCCAGAGCGGGCTGTGCCCCATCCCATCCCTGCTGCCTCCACCTGGGGAGGGCACGGCGCGACGGGCAGAGGAGGGCAGTGCAAAGGAAAGGGCTGTGAGCAGGGCAGGGCTGTAGCAGCGGGTCGTGCCCCGCTTCTGCTTTTATAGCTCAGAAACACCCCAATAAATAATTCATTCCCTTCCTTAGAACATCCCCACCAACGCGTGCCTTAATAAAACATGAGGCTGCGCAATCCGGCAGCGCTGTGCACTGCTCCGAACGGCCCCGGTGTGCTTTGCTGCCCGGAGCAAACACGGGGCAGTGGCTTTGACCACGACTGCAGCTGAGCACCCCATGCGTGGCCCGGCCACCCCGCAGCTCCTTCCCCTCTGCAGCTCTGCATTCCCAAACGAGGCATCGCGGGGCACCTGCCCCTAGCAAAACTCTTGTGGCTTCTGGAAAAGACAACCCCTGTTCTTGCTCGTTGTCAAAGCAGCGCTAAAGCAAACGGCCTGACAGGAGCAGACCGAGTGACAGCAGCGGGGCGGAGGGGGCAGGGGTTACTTCCCTCTTCCTGCTACAAGGGAAAGAAATCCAATTAAGCCTGAAAGGCAGAAAGCTAAAGCCACTAAACCAAAAACGCTCCTCCCGCCCTAACCCGGGCTGCGGCACTCGTCACCGCGAGGGGTCACGCAGGTGACAGCAGGAGGGTGCACAGCAATGGGAGCAGCAAAACTCGGGGGATCAGAGCCGGGCTGGGGCAGGGCAGAGCCCACCGAGAGGGGCTGCCCCCATCGGGCTGCAGGGCGGCACTGGGCAGCCCCCACCGCGGTGCTCCGCGCCGGCAGCATCGCCCCGAGCAGCTCAGCGCTGCTGACAGGTGGAGCTGATTTATACCACGGAAATAAATGAGTCCGCTCTGCAATTTCACCTAATTTTGTCTCCCCTTTCAATTTTCCATCTCTCAGCGTAACGCTGGATGGTTAATTATGTTTCCATCTTACTTCTCAGATAATACACCCCCTTGTACCGCACGTCGTCGCTTCTCAAAGGGTCTCATTTTACCTTTCATTTCACCACCTAGCACAGCTCTAAATTTAATCAGCTTGTAATTTTTGGATATTTTATCCATTAGGCCTTTGTTATTGTGAAGTAAAATGGAATCCTCGTCTTTTAATTCGCTCTCTAATAACTCTCCACCAAACCTTAATACAAAGGGCCTTTTTTTTTTTTTTTTTTTCTCCCCTCGAAGACTAATTGAACGAGGCGTAATTACAATACCCAGGAGATGATACGGAAGCACCTGAACCGTGACAGCCCCCAGGGGCTGTGCCTGCTGTGGGGACCACGCTCGGTGGGGATGGGGCCGTGCTGCATCTCCTGGCCCCCCTCTGAGAGCAGGAGGTGCAGCACCCGATGCTGGGAAGGGTTTGCTGCCAGGGGGAGCTGCCCACTGCCCGTATTTACATACTCCTATGGTGGCACACAACAAGGGGGGCTCAGTGCTCAGCACACACCAAGGCTGTTTGTTCCCCAAACCACAGCGCGTCCTGGATGCAAAGCTCTGCTGGGTTATGGGATGCGGACCATGGCCTGAGGGATCCCCCCCTCACCTTCCAGGTGTAAATCAGCCTTCCTCGAATTAAAATCCCCGCCCTCGTTCAGAACACCTCCCATGGAAGGAACTGAAGGAAAGCCCAAATCCTGAGTACTTCAAACCACAAAGGTCTGAACAAACCAGCAAAGCAATTTCGTGTGTAGGGGAACCGGTGTGGAAACGTCTCTCTGTGGTCCGATGGCACCAAAAATCAGCTGTGAGCATCGGAGCCATGTGAGGGGTCCTCAGCCCCCATCACCCAGCGCTGGCACTGCCCCCTGCCCCTCAGCTTCGCAATGAAGAGATCTTCCGCAGAGGTTAAATTGGATTTAATATTTCACAGTCTGCTATGTACATCAGTCTGCAGCACTGTTACGTACCCCAGAACGGGAGCACCTCCGCGCTGGGACCGCGGGCCCCCACCTCCCCTCCAGCTGCAGAGAGGGGACAGAGCGCACTGAGGGGCACGGTGCCCGTTTCCTTAATGCTGCATTCAGCCTGGGGCTGTGGATGGCAGCCTGCACGTGTCCAGCACCTGGATCCCCCTCTTTATTCTGAAACTCGATGCGAACACGAGCAGCAATTCGGTGCCTGGGACTGGCCCTGCAGGAACAGGCATTAAACTCTCCGCCTCGTGAATGCAATTACAGAGGAAGGAAGAACCAGCAGCGTGCTCTGCAGAAATGTTTTGCCACCTTTGGAGCCCGAGGAGGTGCCGGACCGCCCGGTACCGCCACTGTGGGCAGCTGGGTCTGCTTCCAGGTCTGGGAGACAGAGGCAGCAGCAGGTCTCGGTGCGACTCCTGCAGCACTGACCTTGGCTGTTTTAGCTGGGAATAAAGCCCTGTTGTCTGTCGGTCTGTCTCTGTAACTGTCAACGCTTGGAGCACTTTATTTCAGAGGATGGCAAAACGAGCCTGTTTCTTGGCCGCTGAGAGCATCACGGGGTAGCAGGGGCTGTGGAGCCGCGGGGCATTGCAGCAGTGGTCGTAGCAGTGCTGGCACCATCCCGTCCCATCCCAGCCTGGCAGCACCACGACATCATTGGGGCTGGTTCCGAGCTGCAGGACCCCGGGGGGGGATGCTACCGGGTGACCTGGGGGAGAGGGGACAATGAGTGCCCGGCAAACGCAAATGAAACCTGCTCCTTGCATTCCACAGGGCGGTTGTTCCAAGTTTGTTCGTTTGCTCTGGTGACCATTCCCACTTCGGGGTCTGTCTGCA
The DNA here is from genome assembly GCF_002078875.1 of Numida meleagris. Lineage (NCBI taxonomy): Eukaryota > Metazoa > Chordata > Aves > Galliformes > Numididae > Numida > Numida meleagris. Next base: position 3,743,672 of record NC_034433.1, on the reverse strand, counting down.
TTGGGAGGTTGAGGGCTGAGGCAGCAGCTGGGGAAAACCGAGTAATGCACAGCAAGAGCCAAAAGGAGCAATGGGTGCCCAGGGCAGAGAGACCTTCTCAGACATCCACACGCACACTTGAGCAGGAAAGTGCTTTTGTGATCCCAAAGAATGGCAATAATGAAAAAAATCCCCGCAACACCTTTTTAATGCGATAATTTTACGGCGGGGGATGCAGGGTGCGAAGAGCTACAGCACAAGGAATAATTACCCTCGGCTGCATGAACAATGATTACAAAATTATGCAACTGATTAACCGTGACATATATGTAATTACTAATGTGTTTGATAAAATTTTAATTACACCTTGTTCTTCGGGGCGTTCAGCAAGCCATGAAAATAACAATCAAGTGCTGCTCTGCCACTGATGGCCCTGGGCGGGGGGCGGAGGGGGCTCAGGGCTGACGTACCTTGGTGGTCTTCACTTTGTTGCCGCTGCTGCAACTCCACCCCGAGAGGTCGGGCAGCACCTTGCACTCCTCCCCGGCGAGGCAGGGCTCCATCTGGCACCACCACTTCTGCAGCACGATGGAGGCTGGGGGGAGAGCGGCCGTCAGCGGGGGGAGGGGACCCGCTGCTCCCAGTGCCCCCAGAGCATCCCATTGCCTATTGCTGCCCCCAGTACAAAGCACAACATCAGCCCCATCCCTATGGGGCAGGGGCAGCAACTCTGCTCCAGGCCCCGCTGCTGACGCAGAGCGGCTGCCCTTTGCTGCCCAGCTTTGTGAGACTTGTGCAACCCATGCCAACAGTGTGGATAATTAGAGGGGGCTTCCCTACCCTTGGGAAGGACAGCACAAAAGGTGCCTGGGTCAGGGGAAGCTTTCCCCAAGAATCAACCTGGGCATTTCCTGGCACTGTGCACAAATGCACTGCAGGATGTGAATCAATAATGCACCGGCAGAGGCTCCCAGCCGCTCCTGGTGGCCCTACGGTAACGGCACGTGATGTCAACCGATGAAATATATATGGGCTGAGCTGTGCTTAGCGTTCCTCACCGGTGACGGTGCTGCGTGGCCGGAGTCACGTCCCTGCCCCGGCTGCAGGCACACAGGGACCAATGCTGGGGAGCTCCGGGGAGAGCAGTGGCTGCAGGGCATCCCCAGAACAGCCTCCCTGCCCTGCAGGTACTCACCGTCCACGCAGGAAGGGGCTGCCCGTGTCGTGCCCGCCACTTGCCCCGGGAAGCAGGAGCACTTCACGGTCTGGGAGCGCTCCTCTATCTTGTTCTTATTGCAGCACCTGTGTGCCGCGATGACCTCGCAGGTGCCGGGCTCCACGTGCGCTGCAGGAGAGAAGGAGCTGAATGATGTGGGGACAGCCCAGCACCGGGCAGCACCTCCCCAGCCTTCTGCAAGGGAAGCTCTGGTCCTGCAACGGACCCCCTGCATCCGAGCTCCCAACCCTGAAAGCTCTCACATCCATCACTGAGCAACACAGTGAACAGCTTTTGCCGTGGCAAAGCCAAGAGCCTTGCTGAAACAACTGAGTACAGTGGCTAACCAGAGCTGATAACGAGAGGTGCTGCTTTGCTGCATGGGGGGACGGTGCACCGTGCTGCCTTCAGCTCCCAGCACAGCAGCATCACCCTGGCCCCCAGCACTGCAGGGCAATGCGGTGCCCTGCTCCCACTGCACCGTCCTCGGGATGGAGAAGGGAGAGCCAGGAGCATGCTCCCAGCCTGCAGAAACGTCACGGGCAGCAACAGGAACCATGGCTGCTCTGCTGCTCCCCTCCCACCGCCATTAAAATATTAAGGAAGAAAGAAAACTAATGTGCTGGCTTATCACCGCTGGGATCTGGGTTCAGAAGCTAGTTAGCATCGCAAATCAATGCCTTTCGCTGGGTAACGGCCCACGCAGGCACAATACAAATTAGCCAAACAGGGCTGGATTGACTTGATTCCCATGACCTGAGCACGACTGGTTCCTGCAGGTCCTGTTTAATGAGCACCAGAGGAGCGGGCACGGAGCTGCACGCTGGCATCGCCGCCTCGCTGGGAATGGGCTGTAGTCGTGCAGCTGCCGGGCAGTGAGGGGAGAAGAGAAGAAGGGAGCTGTGTTCCTGCAACGTGCACACGGATCCGTGCACGGGAAAGGCAGCCTGCTTGATTATTTGCTGTTATTTATTGTTATTTCATGGTCATTTTCTTTTAATGAACCATCGCTTTCATTTCTGCCCATAATAATTACACAATTACCTATCCTGGAAGTATTTTGTAATAGCATCTTTGGCCATAAATTTAATCCTTCCTTTTAAATGCCATCATAATTCAGTTTTAATGACAATCTCCACTGTTTCTGTACGCAGAAATTAAACACGTCGGTGAAAGCGAAAAGGAAAGCATCATTACAGGATAAACGTGACCATGATTCGCTTTGCTTTTACGGCTCATGGGATTTGCCAGGCACTGTGGTACAAGCGGGGGTCCCAGGGTTTGGCTGGCTGTGGGAGGGCAGCTGGGGGGCACACAGAGCCCCAGGGCAGCTGCATTGAGCAGAACCATGGAGGAGAGCAGAGGGTGCGAGTCTGGGACAGCTCCAGCGCTGCTGGCACGCGGCCGCCTCCATTCAGCTGCCGCTCCCCCAGCAGAGCCCTGTTAAGAAACTCTTATCTCACGGAGCCACAAAGGCACGGTGAAAGCACGAGGCTTTTGAATCCCGCGGGTAAAAAGTAAAATAAAAATGCCGTCCTGCTCTGGCTGACCTTTAAGCAAGCGGCAGAGCAGGGCTGCTGATGGCACAACCCGAAATGACACGCTTTGGCTCGAGGAGGAGCGGGCACTCGGTGTAAGATCTCCATGAACTGAAGTGCAGTGGAACTGCTGGGCAATGCCCAAGCCTGCAGCACCAGGGCAGGGCAGGAGGGCGGGGGGGGCCATGCCGCCCACCCAGCAACAGCCCCACTGCTACCACGGCTTAAATAATTCAAGTCTTAAAATCACTACTGCCTCAGGTGCATGCATTATTTAAAAGGGGTTTGGAGAGAAGTGCTTCTGTTTTTATTGCTCGTTATCACTGCACGCCGGCTGGGGCTTTTTAGTACCTTGTCATATCGGAACTTAGCTCATCCTGTTCCCCTCTGCGGCACGTACAAGTGCACGCGCGCCCAGAACTGCCCACCCGGCTCCCAGCACCTGATGCTCACGAGCAGAAAAACAAATCCAGGGATTGCACTGAGAAATGCTGAAAACGTGCTGGTGCGGAGACCCCCGCTGCTGGCAGCGTGTCCCACCCAGCTGGCCAGGTCTTCCTCCTGCCCTGCACTGAGCGATGGCTGTAGGTGATGGCAGAGATGGCACCGCAGCCCTCAGCACCGAGGGCTTTATCTGACGGTGCTGGGGCTCCATCCAGAGCTGCAGGGCTTAGTGCTCACACAGCGCTCACCGAGGTGCACGTGGGATTGGACTGAGTCATTCTGCACCGAGGAGTCTCCTTCTCCGTCCCCAGGTGACTTCATCTCTGCACAGGGCCCGTGTGGCTGTTTAAATCTGACTGCACACACCAGGGCACACTGCTCTGCTTTGACACCAGCGTTCTCCAGGTGTGGGGTGATTGCAAGCAATTAGATCTTCCTCCAAAGCCAGGTGTTAAAATGCACTGTGCTCCTGGAATGCTAACAAAGGATCTGCACATCCTTTCCTTTCAAGAAATTCATGACTTTGTAGGCTGTGCAATCCTGGGGCTGCGCTGTCACAATGGCATCCTCCCTTCTGCAGTTTTTCATTGTTAGGTGACTAAATGCAGCGCAGCACATGGGCAGAAGCACTGCATGTGCCTGTCCCTCTGTGCATGCCATCTGCCAGCAGCAGAGGTGCAGCGATCCAGGCCCACACCTCCTGCTCAGCTCGGTGTGCAGCAGCGTAACCGCGGGCTTTCCAGGGGAAAATGTCATCGCCATTGAGAATGCAACCTTATAAAAGGGCATTCCCAGCATAACCTTTACTAAAAGATGCCCTAAGTGAAGCAAAAGCACGGGGCAGACAAGTGGAAAATGAATGCCACGAACCACCACAAACAGACTGAAAATTCATGCCCAGGAAAGCAAGGAACAGTGCAAGGAGCAAAACTCCTATAGCAACCAGAAAGGATGTGCTGCAAGAAACCTCGACAACACAGAGACACAGAGCAGGGCCGGACTCCTCAGCATGTGCTCCCACTATGCCCTCATTGCTGTGGATCAGCATCTGCCTGAATAAGAAGCAGAGATCTGGTCCTCAGTGGATAAGTCTTTGCAAGTGAGAATCCCCAGCTCTGCCTGTGAGCATCGGAGCAGATCAGTGCTTCTCGCACAGGGAGTGAGAGTTTTGCATAATTCCCAACCCCACACACACGCACTGGGGCACCTGCACTTCCAATCCTCGGTGAGTGATGGCTGTGTTACCTCGGGGTCTGGCCGTGCCCTGGGGCAGTGGTTTTGGTAACGGCTTCGCTTGAAGCCAGGCCAGGTCCCAGCAGGGATCTGCCAGCAGCCGGGGCCAGGAGCCCATCCCAAGGTGGTGGAGGAGCGGTGCCTTCCCCAGCACCCGCCGCAGGGTGGGAGGGGAAGCAGGTAGCCCTGACTAGCTGGCTGATAGAGCCCCTCGGGAAGATATGCTTCAGTTTTAAGCAACGAGGATGGGGATTATAGGATTAGAAGTGCTTTAACTGTCAGGGAAAAACGACAGAAATAGGCCGGGGTTAGGTGTGGGGTCAGGCCGCTGCATGGTATTTTCAGATTAACCCTTGGCTGCCTGCTCTCCCAGAGACAGCCCCGAAGCACAGAGCACGTCCAGGTCGCACCGTGCCACGAAACCCCGGCGGCACAGGAACACAAAGCATCGCTTCCCCACCTGAATGGCTTCTGTGGTGGGCGGAGGCCAGCGTCAGTCTTCCCCATAGCGTGGTAAGGCAGAGAGTGAGCACTAAAACCCATCTGCTCAAGCTTTGGACGTCTCTTTCGCTCATTCTGCCAAGAACAAGAAGAGAGAGGCACAGATGGAGAGGGGCTGAGGGTGCCCCAAGCGCACGGCCGTGGGCTCGAGCCTTCCCCCAGGGCAGCGGGGGCACGGCGGGGATGCACCCGCCTCCCTCGGGCTTCGTCTGCAGCAGCACAGCAAGAAAGCACAGCAGCAAAGAGGAGCACCGTTTACCTCTTACCGGGGCTTCCCGCTAACAGCCGCGCATCTGCCGACCACAGGTGTTGGGAGCTTCACAGACAGCAGACATCAGAGCATCTGAAAGGGGAGACACAGACAGCCCCATGGGCACGCTGCCGGCACGGCAAACCACGAGAAATCCATTCCACGTGCAGTTACGTGCTCCCATCACCTCCTCCCAGTGCCCGCTGGGATCAAATGGGTCTGGAGCAAGTGAGTGCATCCCCATAGCACTTCAGCACCGGCCCATAAGTTACTGATGGAGGCCAGGGATGAGCAGGAACAGCACCGGGGCTCTCAGCTGCACCCCACAGTGCTGCCCAGGCTGGGGCGGTGAAAGGCGCTCATCTCACAACGCGCCAGCACTGGAAACACTGACATTTTTAATCAGAACAAAGTGATGCGAGGTGGTAAAGGGCGCTCCTTGTCTTGAAACATTCCCAACCGAATCAGGCTGTTTTAAACTGACATTTCGAGGCGGAAAGCGTCGCGTTCCAAAACGCTGATTGGAAACGATACTTTCCGTTTTGATTTTCCGAGGTGGGGGAAAACAAAAAAAAAAATCAGAAAATGTCACCCAAAGTGTTGATATTCTCCCAGAGAAAAGGGATCTCGACACAAACATGTTTTATGCTAGAAAATAACGCAGAGGCACGGAAATACTCCTTATGGGCAGGGACAGCAATGCGTGCAGTGGGACAGCGTGGATGTGCAGGCGATGCCGTCCCATTCCTGGATCTGTCCCTGCAGATCCCGTGACCCCAGCCCAGCCCGGTGCCTGGAGCTGCTCAGTGAGGGGACTGCAGCAGCTGGGGCACGTGCACGATGCTCACGCACAAACTCCCCTTAGGGTAGAAAAACACAGCTTTGCAGAAATTGCTATTTTGACAGTTGCCAGCCTCCACCACTGCGAGACACCAACTGCAGATGCTCAGTCTGACAAAGTTTTTCAGCCTGGAATGTCATCTTGAAATGAAGAGTGATGCGCCGGCACATCAAAGCACTTAATTTGGATTGAAAATATCAGTGTTTTCCGTTCTGTTCCGTTTGGAATTTCATTCCGTTTTTCTTTACAATTCCATTAGCTGCTTTCTGCCCACCCAGGACCTGCAGGAACTGCAAAGCACCCCACCCTCTCTGCAGGCAGCTCTGGGACCAGAGCTGAGCGTGGCTCTCCCGCACACCGCGCTGCTGCTCTCCCAGCCCTTTGCACAGCAGTTTTAATTTTTTAGCACATTTGTTAACCGCGGCATGGAGCTGTGCAGGAGGAAGCACCAGTGGACTTCGCAGCGCTCCATCACGTGCGGCCTCGGGGACCTCAGCACTGATGCTGAGGGTGAGAAGTCCCAGATGTGAACCTGGAGGCTCCTCCTGTACTCGCAGAGGTGGCCCTGCAGCTGCTCCGGTGCTCACGGTGCTAATGAGGGGCTCTGTCGTGCCAAATTACGTGCCGAGCTCTGGAAGTCGGGAGCGCCCCTTGCGAAGGTGCTCGCGAGCTGGATAATTACAGCCAGCAAAATTCCACCCCCCAAAAAAAGAAACAAAGAGCCGGGGGAGGCTGGATGTGCACCGGCTGGCTGTGCTAACGAACGCTCCACTGCAGCTCCAGCACCACCAACCTTTGTGCGCACCTGGCCCGAGAGATGTGCCATTTGTTGGAAAGCTATTTTAGCACTCCTGCTATTTCAGCACACCCTGGAACTGCGCCGTTTTTTGCTGGATGTAAGGAGAACAGTGTGCTCTGGTTCCCCAGGGCTCTGCAGCAGCGGGCAGCCCCACACCCAGCCCCAGAGCGGGGAGGAGACCCCAGCAGAGCCCAGCAGGCACAGAAACCCCTCTGTGATCACTGCAGATGTTATGTTGCCTGTTGGAGGGGCAGTTTGATTCTAAAGCTTCCCTGAAGCACCAAGTCAGGCATCTCAGCACAGAGCACAGCGGCAGCACTCTCCCTACTCACAGTTTTGGGTTAATGCTGGCCAGCAGCTGGCTACACCCCAGCTCCCTGCACAGCACTGATGATGCTTAATTAAAGGCAAGGGTGGGGAGTTGGAGCTACAAGGCTGCAGCTGCAGAGCTGGGGATGCACGCAGGGCGCTGCTGTGCCCACCTGGAGGGACACCATCAGGAGCTCTGTGCAGCAACTCCGCTCCCTCCCACACTGCATGTGGACCCTGAGCTGCACCGCTGCTCTCTGGAGAGAAACTGCAGAGCTCCAGGCTGAGCTGAGCTGTCTCACACTCTTCAGTTTAGCTCCAGCTCTGAGTGCACTTGCAGCACTGCAGCTCACAATGTCCCACAGCCACAGCAGGGAGGGCAGCATGACCCATGAGCTTGCCAGCCTGGCAGGGGGCACACACGAACACAGAGTGCTGCTTCCCATAAACGCGCTCTCTCATCTGTGCTGGTCGATTTTTAGCTCCTTCCTCACTCCTCCTGTGTCTGCAGTGTTTTCTCCCCAGCTTAGGTGAGCAGGAGAGTTTTTAACTTGAATTCAGCCCAAGCACGGGCCTTACTGCTGCCCCCTCACTCGGTGAATGCCACCTTCCTGCTGCTGCTGGCATCCTGAAGGTCAGCTCTGACCTCAGCCTCCTCCAGTGCCAGGAGCACGGCCACGCACTACGGGTATGAGACCCAACCACGGTCAGCAGCAGCCAAGTGAGCCTTGGCAGCAGAGGGGGGGCAGCTCGAGGTCCCCCAGGAGGTGCCACATCCCTCCGCGTGGGCTCTTTGTTGGAGCGTGGGTCCCCCAGCGTGGATGGCATCTCGCGGAGCACGGGCATCCTGCGTGCCCACGGGCTCTCCCAGCCCCGGCGGCCCCCAGCCTCGGACCGCACGGACGGGGAGGGCACGTCCTGGCGCGGGGGAAAGGACTAGCAGCAGCAAGGCACGCCCGCTGCCTTCGGAGCCGCTCGGCTCCAGCGGATTTGCAGCGCAGCACCACGCACGGAGCGCACCGGGCCCCGGGTGGGTCGTCGGCACCGACCCGGCACACCGCGGACCGAGGACCGCTGCCCGCAACGCGATCGCTTCTCGAGCCCCCGGGAACGGCCCCGCCGAGCGCCCCGGCTCC
>NC_034433.1:3731075-3734719 GCF_002078875.1 Numida meleagris | reverse complement strand
CAAACCCGTGGGATGGCCCCGGGATTGCCCTAGAGAGCGCTGAGCTGTGCTGTGCAGCCGCTCGGAATAAATCACAGCCCCTCAGTGCCTCCGCAGCACCACGCCTGGTCCAACACCTCCAGCTTTTTCCCTAGGAAAGGCTGCAGGACAGCGTCCTCACCGGGGACCGCTTCTGTCTTCCGCGTGCACCCACAGCAGGAGCCCAGGCGCATCCCTCTTTGATCTCGGTTTGATTTATAGCACCTCCAGTTCAGATCAGTAGCAGCCCAGCACAGACGCGCTGCCCGGCCCCAGTGCGTCCCATCAGCTCCTGGGGCAGCGAGGACCTGGGCCTCTTCCCTGGGCAGAGAGGAATCCTGAAACCAGGGGAGGACTCCCAGCCTTAAGCCCTCCATAAGAGCAGATTCCCTCTGCTGTTTCACTGAATGGACCTGAGTTTCTTTCCCTCTTTTTGAAAGGGAAAAATTGCATTACCACGTTAAGTTGGTTAGACGTGGCAGCTCAAAAGAAAGGGGGAAAAAAGCTCTACAAGATTAACCCAAACTCCAGTAATAAGATATTAAGGAACTATTAAGGAAATACAAGCATCATACTCTTCAGATCAGAGAGTAATGGGGAAATTAATGGAAAATAAATTAATACGAAATGAAATTAAATCTGCTCTTTGTATTCATTAGGCAGTTTGTCAGAGAGTCCACAAATCCAGGGCTCTGTTGCTGTGATAAGTAAATACAAACATATTACTTTCCAGATCGCAAAGTTTTAATGGAAATTATCAAGCGCAAACGCAATCAAAACCACCTTTCACATCAGCCAAGCTCCAATTAAATTAGGCCAGATTATTCAATAAGCAAGCCTACAAAATCAAGCTCTTTATTGATGTAATGGCATAGAAACACCAACTCGCTGCTTTCCAGATCACAGCATTTCAACGCAGGGGAAGAATTAACACTTCAGCAAAGCTGATTTCATTTGAATTCCGGTGGAAGAGAGCAGTATTTTCCCTTCCCTCGACTCCTCGGTTGACTCAGTACTCCCTGCATTGTTCTCATTCCTGGCTCTGACTCTTCCAGGAGTCCCTTGCATTACTGTAGAGGAAGAGATGGGGAGGAACAAAGCTGAGTGCCCGTAACGAGGTTGGCAAGGAAAGGAACCGCACAAGAAAACCTTCCAGACGTAACACGGAGGAAATCATTTCCCCTTCATCTGGAGGGCTGTGTTTGTACCGGGGGAGATCCCTCGGGCAACGTGAGGGGTGAGCTGGGTTTGTAGCGGCAGAGGAAGGGCAGAGCCCAGCAGCTGACCTCCATCCACCCGCAGCAGGGAGCTGATGGTGACAGCTCCCAGCACTGCACTCACAAGGCCCTTTGCTCTGCCAGGCACCCCCTGCACCGAGCTGCAGAGAGGGCGCAGCCGAGCCCCGGGTGCAGCGCTGCACTCCGGCAGAGCAGACGCGGGATGAAGATATGTGGCTGCAATCAAAGCATCCCTTAAAAGAAACACCAATAAATCCTGAACTTCCCAATTACAGGGGACAGGCAAACCTTGGAAACCATTAAGAGCTGCTGCTTCTGTTGATGAATTATCCGGAGTGCACCGAGCTATTTGCGGAGCTTCGCCGTACTACACTAATTATAAATTAATATATTGCTCATTACACAGTAAAGCTGTGCAGTCAACTAATGCACTGCTGCAAAGAGCTGATTTTAAAACATCCTCTGGTACTTTTATGATCTAGATGCTTAATTTACTTCTATACTGGCTTAAATGCCACCAACATATTCTTGCACACTTTCTTACCAGAAAGCGCACTACAGCTCACAGAACCCTGCCTGCTGCATCCAAAGCAATCACCCACTCGGGGGGAGCGGCAGCAATTTCGTTGTGATGAAAGGAGCTCGTTACAGGCAGGGGTTGGAGGGGCCTCCAGAGCAGGGAGCTGGGGGTCGTGGCAGGGATCACACAGACAGTGCTACCATGGGGACACCCGAAAACGGTTCCATGCGGGGTGAGCGCCCGGCGCAGCGCCCAGGCAGGGAGGCAGGAACCTGAAGGGTGGGAAGGAAACATGAGGACAGAGCAGGTGACGTCCAAAGCGGACTCAGGGGACGCTGTCGGGCCTCCCTGCGTCACTCACCCCTGGGCTCGGCACACGCACCGGCAGTGCCAGGAAAGGAGCGCGGGGACAGCGCGCAGGGAGGAAGCTCGCACTGAGCTTGCAGGGAGGCTGAATGGGAGGAAACGTCGCTCTCTTTTCTTGGAAAACAGCTATTAGCAATGCATTGTTTCGGGGGACGTTCTTGCGGCGTGTCTTTATGTCAGACCATTCTTTCTGCGCGGCGCGCAGCAGAACGGAAACAAGAGGAGCACGAAACGAGGTCGGGCTTGCCCAGAAGTCACCCCGGGCGCTGCCACTTCCCTCTTTCCAAGGAACGCATCCTGGTGACTCAGCCGTGCTGGGCGGCCCCGCAGTGAGGGGAAGCCCCTGAGGACCCCGGGAGGAAACTGCGCTGGTGGGAAGGGCTCGGGGGGGGAGAGAGAGGAGGAAAGGGGCCGCGTCCCCCAGCGCTGCGCGCAGCCTGTGCCGCCCCCTGGTGCCTCGCAGGGAAGAGAGCGGGGAACCCAGAGCAGGGAACGAGGGAATGGGAGCCGAGCAGCGGCGGGCAGAGGGCAGGAGGAGGCAGCATGGCAGGCAGGGACGAGAGGGCAGAGCCAAAAAGCAGCCTGGGAAAGGATGCGTGCGTTCGGACCTCACCGAGACGCGCTGCTGAGCAGCTTGCAGCTCGGGAGAAAGAGAGAGCAATACAATATCCATAGGATGTCCTCAGCAGTCTGCTCTGCGGGGCAAGGTTTAGCCAAGGATGCGATGGAAGCACTCGGAGCTGAGCTTCACTCGGAGCCCTGAGCAGTGAGGGTTACGCTTCTGCACGGATCTGAAGCACAGATTTGTGCGGGAAGGATGAAAGCAGCTCCCCGGGGAGCGGAGTGCTCCGGGACACGCGGGTCCCAGCAGATGGACTCAGTTCTACTTTACACACGCAAATACTGCATTTTTTTCAGCAGAATGTTTGTTGCCACAGGAACCCCGAGGCAGGAGGTGCTGAGGTCAGGCCCCGTGAGCAGCGCTCTCCGAGCTGCCCTCTCCCAGCCGGCAGCGGCATCTGCATCCCGAGCAGCGCTGCCGCAGCTCCGGAGGAAGAAGGACGTTCTGCTCTCAGTCCCGTGAGTTCGCCGTTCCTCTGCAGCCCGGCTGCTTATTAATAGCTCAGCGTGACCGCGGGGGGCTGGGTCTCACCGCTGAGCGTGACGAAGCACTGCCACGGGCGGCAGATGCTGGGTCAGAGCAGGAGGCTCTGCGGGAGCTGGGACCATCCCGCAGCCGGGGAGGATCCGTCCCGCAGGGCCGGCTGCGCTTCAGGTGACTGCTGCCGGGACCTCGGCCCTCGTCCCTCACAGCCAAGAGAGTCCCATCACCGGACCGGTCCCATCTCGCACCCGGGGGCCACCGCCGCTTTCCGTCCCGGTGCGCGTCTCACCCGGGGAGGCGGCCTTGGGGCGGGGCCGGGGGCGGGGCTCGGCTCGGCCCGGCTCGGCCCGGCATGCTGCTGCGGGTGCGCTCGGCGGTCTCGCACCTGGTGGCGGGG
>NC_034433.1:3653730-3730720 GCF_002078875.1 Numida meleagris | reverse complement strand
CGGGGAACGCGGAGGAGTTCGGGTTCTGCCGCTCCCGAAGGCGGCCGCGTCCTTCCGCGCTGCTCCGCGGCCGTCACCGCTCGGCGGCATCGGCGCAGCGCTGCGGTGCGGGGCGGTGCGCGCTGCCGGGGCTCCCGGCTTTACCCCGGCCCCGGAGAACGCGCTGCGGCCTCACCGAGCCGGGCCGGGAGAAACGAAAGTGGGTCGAGGCGGTGCTGAGCTGTGCTTTCCTACGCGAGCGGGCTGGGCTGCCTGCCTGCTCTCTGCCTGTCTGCCGGTGGCTCTGCTGGTTACGCTGTTCCCCATCCCCTAAGCGCTTGAAGCTCTTCCATTTTCTGTGCTTATCTGCCCGATGCCCGGTGCTACACAGGGAACTGATACTGAGGGGTGAGGGAACCGCTCCGGCTCTTGCAGGACATGGGAGAAGGGAATTGAAGCTGTGCTGGGAGCAGGACCTGACCCCGATTTCCCCTTCGGGAGCTCGTTCTCTTCTTCTTTCGCTGGCTGTGAGTTCCACCTGCAGCTGGAGGCAGGTGGGGAAGGTCAGGAGCTGAAGGCCACCTCTGCTGCTCTGTGCTCTGCTCCTGCAGCCCTGCACGGGCTGAGCTTCCCTGGAATCCCCTAAGATGTGTTTGCCTTGGGAGGTCCTGGGCTAGAGGCACCCTGCGCTCGTTCTTGCAGGTGCAGGAACCCTGCAGATGCTGCGGGGAAGGAAGGAAAACCACCCTGTGCTCAGCAGTGGAACTTCTCCTCTGAGTCCCAGGACTTCTTTTTGCAAACTGCTTGGAAAGTCCGTGCCCAAATAGCTCACTCAGTTGTGCACGTTTACAGCTTCCCCTCTTGAGCAGGTTTTGCAATCCAGACCTGACACCTGCTTTGTCAGCACAAGCTGTAAAAAGTTCATGTGAATCTTTCTGCAAAAGTTCTGCTGGTTCCGGTTTTTGTCCCCTCCTGTGAGCTGCCTACTCCCTCTGCAGGGTGCTGCTTTGGGATGGAGGCTGTGCACCCTGTGCAGTGTCTGTGTGCCCAGGCTGGGTGCCTCGAGGTTGGGGTGGGTTTGGGGCAGTGGTGGGGATGGAGGAATTAGGTGCTGGAGGAATTAGGTGCTGCTGGGGTCACCTCTGCCACATTGCTGCCAGCCCGTCCCTGTGAGCTGGGGGTGGTGTTCTGCAGTGTCTCTGGGCAACCCCTGATATTTCAAGTGCAGAAGTGAGAACCCTAATGCTTTGTTCCTTCCCGGCAGGGTGATAAATGCGGGGAAGAGCCAGCACAACGAGGACCAGGCGTGCTGCGAGGTGGTGTTTGTGGAGAGGAGGCCCAGCCCCAGGGGCCGCCTGCCCTGCAGGGATGGCAGCGGGGAGCCCGACAGGGTGAGGGCATGGTGGGAGGCTGCTCCCCTATCAGCTGTAACCCTCTGCTCCCTGCTCCTGCCCACCTGCTCCCTTGCAGGCACCACTGAGCCTCCCATCTCTCCCCACAGGGCAGGAAGGGGTTTTATTTCCACTACTGGGCCCTGTTTGATGGGCATGCGGGCAGCGGTGCTGCTGTCATGGCATCCAAGAGGCTGCACCTGCACATCTGCGAGCAGCTGCGGGACCTGGTGGACATCCTGCAGGACCCCTCCCCGCCTCCCATCTGCCTGCAGCACGACGCCGAGCTGAGCCAGGCGGAGGACAACGGGGAGGTCCCCAACGATGCTCTGCCACGCTTTCACCTGGAGAAGGTGGTTTCCCACGAGAGCCTGGTGATCGGCGCCATCGAGAACGCCTTCAAACACATGGTGAGCTGCAGCTGCTGACTGGCAGCGTTTGCTCTGCTCCTGTCCCCTCCAGCAGCGCACAGGTCTGCAGTGACAGCTGCAGGGCAGCTCCTGCCCTACTGCTCTGCCTCATTTTGGGGGCACGAAACACAGAGGCTTTGGGCTCTGTGAGCAAAGCGGGTTTCACTGGGCGCTGTTCCAGCTGCTGCCTGCTCCGCAGTGCTGGGGAGGCTGTGTCCTGGGCTGGCACACAGGGGTGAGCAGGGCGATGTGCCCGGCCTCAGCTGGCAGCCAGGGTGCTGACGGGGCAGCACAGAGCTATTTTGGACTGCTTGGAGCTCTGCTTGCTGGCAGGGGCTGCCTCCCGCTCTGCCCACAGCTCTCCATCTCTCCAGGACGAGCAGATCGAGCAGGAGCGGGCGTCCCTGCACATCTCTGGGGGCTGCTGTGCCCTGGCTGCCGTCTACCTCATGGGCAAGTTCTACGTGGCCAACGCCGGCGACAGCAGGTACATACAGCCCCAGCCAGACCGAGGTGTGCCCCAGTTTCCGTGCCGTGCTGTCTGCGTGTGCCTGGGGCACTGAGGGAACTGCAGAATTCCTTCCCCACCTCTGGGACATGCTCCCTGCCTTCCCAGCAGTGTCTGCGCTTCGCAGATGGGCCTGAACTAGTGCAGGCCTGGGCTGCACGCTGGGGAGTGAAAATTGGCCCCAGCAAAGGTGCTGAAAATGTGCGAGCATCAATTTTTAGGGCACTTTTTGTGCCAACGAACATTTCCAGCAGAAGGACGTGCAAATCTGTGTGCAGACAAGGCCTGAGGGAGCTCGGAGCCCAAGGACATTGCCTGACATTCATTTCCTTGGGTTACTTGTCTTACTGTAGTTGCACATAGGTGTGCTCATACCCCACAGCGTTTGTCTGACGCTGAGGGTGAAGCAGCTCTGAATGCGTTTCCAGACCTGGGGTGGAGGAGGGAGGTCCTGGTGCCTTTCTGCTGAGGGTTTGCAGAGTGGTGTGGCAGGGGCCATGAGCAGGGGTTGGGGTGATGAGCAGGGACCGCTGGGTGCTGTGGAGCTGTTGGGGTGCCACGGGGCCACGGGTGCATTGGGACTGGGCGCTATGATGCGGTGAGAGCAGCAGCTGGTGGCCTGGGGTGAGAGGGACAGGCCGGAGCAGGGAGAGCTGCTCATCCATGCGGTGCCCAGGAAGGCAGCGTGCACGGGTACTGCAGCTGGAACCGGGCAGCAAAGTGGGGGTCTGCACTCCCTCCCTGGCACCAAACCCCACCAGAAGTGGGTGCACCCCTCCCTGCAGGGGACCTACAGCCCTCGGCAGGACAGCAAGTGTCAGACAGATGGGCCAGAAGTGTCAGAGATCCCCGATCCCCTGGGGCCTCCAGGAACATCTCATAAGCAGGAGTTTTTTAACCCATCAAAAGCTCAGCCCTGCTGCAGCGAGCTCACACCCAGAGCTGGGCACTTGCACCCATCTCAAGTCACCCCTGCTGGCGACTTCTGCCTGCGCTGCATGCGATGGAGGCTTAATAACCTTTGTGCCGCTCCTCTTCTAATCATGCCTTTTCTTTTGGTTTGCTCTCCATCTGCCCCATGCTTCTCTTCCATTTCCTTGTCCTCCCTCCCCTGCCCTGGGTGCAGTGCTGCGGCACTCGGCTGTGCCAGAGCTGTCCCTGCAGCTGGTGGGCAGCAGGGAGAGGACCTCTCCTCTTCTCTAACCTCATCCTTCCATGTTTCATTGCAGGGCCATTATCATCCGTAACGGGGAAATCATTCCAATGTCCAGGGAGTTTACTCCAGAGACAGAGAGGCAGAGGCTGCAGTTCTTAGTAAGGAAGACCTTTCTTCTAACCTCATTCCTTCTCACCCACCTCCTGGGCCCTGCCTGGGGCCACCCCGCTCGCTGCTGGGCAGCACAGAGCACCTGGTAGTGCCGGGGAGCGCTGCTGTGCCCTTCATCCGCAGTGTCCCCTTGTGCATTCGGGGGGGGGGCCCTGTGCTCAGCGCTGGTTTCTCGCCCGGTGCTCCCAGGGGAGCTGCAGTGAGCTGGCAGATTGCTGGCTTTCTTCCCGAGAGCTCCTTGTCCCACTTGTCCTGGGCAGACCTCTTTGTGCTGCGCAATGAGACTTGTTAAGGTTATAAAGACCTCTCTGACGGCAGCGCGGAGGAGGAGGTGTTTGTGTTAGAGGAGGTCTTGCTGGATGGGATTTCCTGGCTTGGAGCATATCTGGGAGAGCACTGTGGTACTTTTTCTCATGTCTGTGTTTGAATGACTGAGGAGAAGTTGTTGCTGTGAGCAAGATCCTCCCCAGCAGCGATGCACACGTGGGCAGAGGGCCAGGCGTGTGCTTGCTCCACTGTGCAGTGGCTGGGCCATGGCCAGGGCTCTTTGTGCCTCGGCACCAACTCTGCCGTAACTCTAAGGCTCCTCTCCCTCCCCTCAGCTGCTCTCCCCCTCCACCTGCACTTTCCAGCACTGCCCCAATCTCAGCTGCGCCTGGGGAAGCTCTGGGGCGGGTGTGGGCGAGGTCCCTGTGGTTCTGGCTCCAGGAGCAGCGTGGTGGCAGCTCCACACGGGGTGATGATGCTTGTGGGGATGCTGGTGATCACCCAGCCATGTCTGGGGGCCCTGTGCTCTGTGCTGCTGCTTGCCCCTGGCCACAGGCAGGATGCATGCTTGGTAAGGAGGCAGCAACCTGTGTCCCTGAGCGAGCACTGTGCTGAGCTGCAGCCCTGGAGCTCTGTGGCTCTGACTCCTCCTGGGCCAGTGGAACTTGCCTTTGTTGTGATCCCTTTTGGGCTTGTTATGTCCCCAGATTCCTTCTGGATCTGTGTCCTGAACTGCTTCTCTCTCTGAGTGCCGTGCAGGAGGGCAGCTTTGAAGCTGTGTTACTGCCACTACCACCTGAGCTGCAGCTGATGCTGTCCCCACCCTGAGGCCCCACAGCCGATGTCCCACGGGTGCACCTGGCTGTCCTGTGCCATATTGGGGTGCTCGATGGGTGGTGCTGGGCAGGACCCCGCTCTCCTGGTGCTGCAGCTGAGCCCTCTGCCCCTTCCTGCAGGCGTTCCTGAGACCTGAGCTGCTGGGGAAGGAGTTCACACACCTCGAGTTCCCCCGCAGGATCCAGCCCAAGGAGCTGGGGAAGAAGATGCTGTACAGAGACCAGAGCATGAATGGCTGGTACTGTGCTGCCTGGGGCTGCTGCTGCGTGTGACCACAGCTCCAGCCCCATCCCTGTGTACCAGTGGGGCCTCATCCTGGGGCGCTGGCCAACGGGTTGCCTCTGCTTGTTTCAATCAGGGCTTACAAAAAGATCGAAGAGGATGACCTGAAGTTTCCCCTTATCTATGGGGAAGGCAAAAAGGTACAGTGCTGGGATGTGAGGGGAGGGGTCCCTGCTGCTCTGGAAGGAGGGGTCTGGTGGCATTGCACTGAGGGCCCTGGCACTGTGCAGGGGTCACTCCCTGTCTGCCGTTGCTGAACTGGGGGTCCCAGCCCATTTTTTGCCAGTGGTGTCACGGTGCCAATGCCATGTGTATCATCTCTCCTGGGAGCAGCGGTGGAGGTGAGGTAGCTTAAAGCTTGCTTTTGGTTTTGTCTTCCTCCAGGCTCGGATGATGGCCACAATTGGGGTGACACGAGGCCTGGGAGACCATGACCTCAAAGTGTTCAGCTCCAACATCCACATCAAGCCGTTCCTGTCCTGCTTCCCAGAGGTGGGCGAGCCCGAGGGCACATGTGATGGCTGGAGCTGGTTGGGGTGACCTCAGAGGATGCTCAGAGCACCTGGCAGTGTTGAGGTGTCCACGAGCCCATGTCCACTCTCACCCTTGCATCCTGCCCCACTGTTTCCCAGGTCAGGGTGTATGACCTCACACAGTACGAGCACTGCCCCGATGACGTCCTGGTCCTGGGTACTGATGGGCTCTGGGATGTCACCAACGACAAGGAGGTGGCCAGCGTGGTGATGGAGGTGCTGACGAGCTATGAGCCCAACGACCCGTGCAGGTGAGGGGGAGACAGACAGGTGTGTCCTGCACCATAACATCTTGCTTAGAGCAGTGTTGTGGCCACGTATCCTTCTGTGCACAGTGCTGCTCTGTATGCATGTATCTGAGCTCTCCGAGAGCCCCTTCCCTGCCCCTCTGGTTCCCTCAGCTTCTCCCCTCCCCTGGGGACAGCAGCATGGTGCAGCACATTGCCTGCTGGGCTGGGGCTGACCGCTGTGCTCTGCCCAGGTACACCATGGTGGCCCAGGAGCTGGTGGTGCGCTCCAGGGGAGTCCTGAAGGAGCGGGGCTGGCGGCTGCCCAACGACAAGCTGGGCTCTGGCGATGACATCTCCGTGTTCGTGATCCCCCTGGGCGGCCCTGGCAACTACATGTGATAATCTGACGGCGCTGGGCAGAGGGGTCACGCTGCCAGGATGGCCATGAGCAGGATGCTGGCACTGCCCGGGGCATCACTCACTCCAGCACTCGTTTCCTGAGCTGACCACGAGAAGAATGAGGAGCTCGGAGCCTCCTGCCCGAAGCACCCCCCTCACCTACTGCATCCCCACCCTCTGCAGGGATGGAAGGACAGAGCAGAGACTGGGCTCAAGGGATGATTTTCTTGGTTGCTGTGAAAAGCCTCAGTGCTCCCTGGCTTCTCGGTGCATGCTCAGCACCTCACCCTGGCCCAGGTGCGCTGGTTACAGCCCTGTGACCAGGGCCTGAGTGCTTGTACCTGGTGAAGCCTGTGCTTGCTGCTGCAATCACCTCCCTCTCCTGCCCTGTGACATTTGCACCACGGATGCTGAAGCTGCTGCCTTGGGATGGGCATGGAGTGGGGTCCCACTGGCAGCGGGGCAGCGCCCATCCCAGCTGCAGGTGCTGTGAGCCCCAGGGATGCCCCACTCCTGTGCTCACCCTCTTTGGCTCCTGGGCCCCATCCCCAGCTGGGCACACCGCCTCTGTCTCAGGTTTCGGAGGACGTGACAGGGCTCAGTCACAGAGCACCTGGGAGGAAATGAGCTCTTGGACTCGCATGGTGTTTGCCAGCCCCTGGCTGTGCCACGGGCTCTGCCCACCACCTCTCTTCATGCCTTGGATCACCGCTGTGTTTCTAGAGCCAATTATTTATTATTAACTGGAGAGCTGAGCTGGAAAGTGTCTAAATGCCTTCTTGGTGTGAGGCGGCAGTTGGTATGAATGTAGGTCTGTTATTTCTGAGCAGTTCTAATTTGGCGACTGCTGAGCAGCAGTTACAGAGCAGCCCCGTTCAGCCAAGCTTAACAGCTTAAAGTGCTGCATGGATCTGCTTAGCTGGGGGCTGGAAGCCTGCAACGAAAGCAGCTTGGTCGTGGCTGGGAAATGGAGTGGGCTGGCTTTTCCCTAGACTCACAGCTGGTTCTGATAGGGCTGTAGCTGCCGTTGTTCTCTCTGCAGTATTGCATTTTGCATCTGGCAAAACCTCTGACCTGGGGCACGGTGAGTTTCCTGCACCTCCGCAGCCTTGCACCCTGCCAAAGCACGGAGGCAGCGTGGCCGTGGGGCCAGCTGAGCCCTGTGCTGTGCTTTGGTGATGCACCGTGGCACCGGCCCGTTGTCCCTGGTGTCACCTGTGGGGCGTGTTCGTCTGTAATCAGCGAGATGTAAATAAACTGGGTGCGCTTAGCGGGGAGTGAAAGTTATCCAGTGAGATGTGAACGTGCACGCAGCTCTGTGCCGCAGGGAGCAGGGGATGATGCTGGGGTTGGAGGAGCTGTCCTCGCGTAGCAGGACGTGGTTGAATAAAGGTCGTGCCGCTCGCAGTCCCAGCTCAGCGCCTTTCTTGCAGAGCTCCTGCAAAGAAGACTAACTTAAAAGCCAATTAGCGCTGATTAATTCGTGTAGGCAGGTTGGGTGCCATGTGAGCCGCTGTCCCTCCGCCCTTGCGCTGCTTCAACCGGGCTGAGCCGCCCGGGACCCCCCGCACTTCCCGGGGTTGGGGCTGCGCTGCCCGGTGCCCCCAGTGCTGCCGGGCGAGGCGGGGCAGCGCGGGCAGAGGCTGCATTTAGCGCTTCCCCTGCGGTTCCCTTCCTTACTAAAGAAACGTTTCCTTTGGAGCCAGCTCCTGGCCCGGGCCGGGATAAATTAAGGAGAACTCGTCTCCGAAATCTTAAAATAGACACGGTTCACGGGGCATGGCCTGGGCTCAGACATAGCCCCGCTGCCAGGGCGGGGCTGGGAGCGGAGCCCCCGGCGGGGCTCGGCTCGGCTCGGCTCCGCTCGGCTCCGCCTCTCCGCGGGCGGCCCCACCACGGGGCGGTACGGCCCGAGCCGGGCTGCGGAGTTGGGACTGGAGCCGGCACCGGGAGCGGGACCAGGAGCGGGACGGCGCCGGGGAGAGGTACGGGCTGCGCTCGGGATGCGGGCACCGCGAGGAGCTCAGGCGGGCGCGGGTCGCTGCTGGGGGCGGGCGGGGTCGGGGCTGCGGGGTTACCGGCGGGACCGAGCGCTTAGCGGCGCGCCGTGGGGCCGGTGGTGCGGGCGGTCCCGGCCGGGTCGGGTCCTGGGGCGCGGGGATGGGTCGAGACCGCTCCGCACGGAGCCGCTCCCGGCCCCGCTCCCGGCGCAGCAGCAGCGCTGTATTTTCTTCGGAAAAACAAAAGGACAAAAGTTCGCTTTGCTTAGCGCTGAGCTCATTTGTAAACATTTATACGAGGGGGGCAGGCGGCGGAGCAGAAACAATTGTGCAATGTCTTAGAGCGGAGAAGCATTCCAGAACCATGACCAACAGCGGCGCTCCAGCACCAAATCGGGCAGCGGCCGCCCGAGCCCCCCGGCACAGCGGGGCCGTCCGCGCTCCGCTTCCCTCCTTCCAGGCGCCGTCCCGTGAATTTACGGTCCTCTCTTCCTTGCTAGCTACAGGTAGCATGGTTACAGCTGCGCGCGATTTTACGTGCCTTAAATTGAATCCTGACAGCCTCGGCTTCTCCAGGGAAACGTTTTATAAGCGGAAAACGGGGGGGAGGGGAGGGGTCGCGGCCTGACAGCAGATTTTGGCAGCGCTGAACCCGGCTCGCTTGGTAACGCGGTGTGTGCGCCGGGATGGGATGCGTATGGACGCGGGAAGTCCAGAATATGTTTGCAAATAGCAACTGCCCATGGGGTACTGCACAAACACAGCCACCTGCCCGGGCTGGGAGTGTCAGCTGAAGCCTTGGGCAGATATTGGTGCTGCTGCGAGCTGGGAAAGGCTGTGGGATGTGAGATAAGAACGTGGTGGGTGTCCTCTGGGGGAGGAGGTGAGGGCAGGCAGCACCGGGCTGCTGAGGCAGCAGGAGTAGTGCTGCAGCAGGCTGAGTTTTCAGCGTGTCCTACTGAAATACAGCGCTTTGGGAGCCTTGCTGGTTCAAAATGTGTACAAAATGTTGGCTTCTCTTCTTTATCCCAGGGATGTGTGAAAGTGGGAGTCCAAGGCAGGAGTCCCAAAGCCAGAGCTGTGAGTTTCAGTTTAAGAGCTTTTGTGCACAGGTGATGTTTTTGCTTCCTTGGACGTCATCCTGAAACAGAAGACATTTAAATGGGTTACAGTAAGACTCCTCGCTCCGCTCAGGGTTGGTATCATGTGTTGGTTTCTTAGTGTCTGCACAGAGAGCTCTGACGCTGCAGGGCACGCAGCGCTGGGTTTGCTGGGCAGCAGTCCCTCAGGTTTTCCCACGGAGTGCTCACAGCTCAAGCCCAGTTTGGGTTTTAACATTCTTCTGCTCCAAATCCCTTTCTTTGCTTTGCTTGTGGATGTTTTTGTGGGATTTGGCAATGAAAACTGCCTGCTCTGCCCCTTGTCTGCCGAGCAGCCCTGCTCTGCTGCTGCCCTGGAGCCTGGTGTAACGCAGTGTGTCTGATCAGGCCTTAGGAACAGCTCCAGAATTTCACAACCAAGACCCCAAAGCCCGAGCTTTGTTGCTGCTGTGCTGTGCTTTGGCGTCGCTCCTCCCTCCCAGCTGTTTTTGGAATCCTGTTCTGCTTCTGTATAAGAATCCCCCCCAATTCCCGAGCCTTGCCAGGAAGTCACCCCGCACCGTGGGACTTTCTGCTGGAGTCATGACGATTGCTGTGTACCTCTGTCACTGTCCCCACGTACTTTCCTCTTCCATCCCCCTTAGCCCCAGGGCCAGCTGCAGCCCTGTAGCGCTCCAGGGATGCCCCGTGCCCACCCTGGGCTTGTGCTTGCCCAGCTGCACCTCCCCCGGGGCCCGTCCCGATGTGCCTCTGCCTGGCGTGGGTCGGGGTGCGGCTGCAGCCCTTTGAACACACAAAGCCAAGTTTAGAAGCGGAGACGGCTGTCCTTGGCTGCACCGGTTAGAAAGCGCTGTTTGTGTTCCCTGCTGGGGTTTCGTGCTCTTTGGATGCTGCAGGCTTCCTGAGGTCTCCTCTAGGACGCAGGTTGTGCTGCCGGAGTGGTGGGGGAGTGAAACCCCGCTAAGTGCCTGCTGGATGTTCTAGCCTTGAGCCTGGTTTGTGTTGAGATTAGCCCAGCTCCTTCCGAACAGAAGTAAATCCAAACAGTCTGAGTGCCCAGGACACTTGTTTGTTAAACACTGAGGTTCAGCAGAGGCTGCAGACACAGCAGCGCCGGGCAGGCGGAGCCGTCTGCTCTGCTCCGAGCCCTGTTCCCCCCCCTGTGGTTGTGCAGTGCTCTGGGGTCAGGGCTGCAATGGGGCGTGGGGATGGGGGTCTCAGGAGGAGAGGCCAGTGGGAAGGTTTCTGTCTCTGGCCCAATCCCTTCTTCAAAGCAGTGACATCTTTCTGAAGCCGTTTCCTGAAATCCAGGAACAGAAACTGGGTGAAAGATGCATCCCACCAGGAATTCCTCATTTCCTGCTCGGCAGGAACTTCAGTTTTTGAGGCACGGAGCTCAGCAGAGGCTCCTCCTGAAGCGGCTGTGCCAGAGCCCTTGCTGTGCTGGTGGTGGTGACCTTCGAATAGCTGCTTGGTGCCGTGCTGGGCACCCACAGGGACGGGGCAGCCCGAGGGGCTCCGTGGTCGCGCTGCTCCCGCCTCCTCCCGTGCTGCTCTGCGGAGGCTGGCTGTGTGTTAGCAATGGGCTATTTCTGGCCCGCTGGGTGAGTAATGGAATGAATTGTGCTGGGATTTTGGGCGGGGACAGGGCCTCTGCCCTGTGAGTCACCGCAGCCTCGGGCAGGGCTCGGGGTGCTGCTGACCCCTCCCCGGGTCAGGGTGGATGCGGCCCCACGGCTCCTGGTCCCCACCAGTGGTTTGCAGTGGGCTGCAGCCTCCTCTCTGCAGGGCAGCGTGTGCCTACGCGGGGACTGAAGCACGAGCTGTCACCGTGCACCTTGCCCTGTGTTCCTGTGGGGATGGGGAACTGATGGTGTCATTGATGGGGCCATGCAGGTGCCTAAGAAATGGGTCAGGCTCTGCGCTCGTGTTTCTGAGGAGCTGGAGATGCCACAGAGCTGCTGGATCCCGGTGCGATCCCACCCTGCTGCCTTCCTCCCTCGGACCCCAGGGCAGGCACTGCTGGGCCATTCCCAGTACTCCCAAACTGGGGGATGTGAGGTGTAGTTTTACTTTCAGGAGCGTGTCCATTGTGCAGGATGCAGCCCGCTGGGCTGGGGACCTGGCTGCGTGCACTGAGCAGTGCCTGGCAGCTGTCCTGGTGCAGCTGCAGCGGTGGCACAGGCTCCTTGGGACGGGGCTGGGCCAGCCCAGTGCTGGGTGCCAGGCACAGGTCGGGATTGCTCACAAATGTGGCGTGTTGCTGCTGCTGAGCTGATTATGGAGGAGCCAGCGAGCGTGCCCAGGTGACACCCGGGGTGCAGTTTCTGCCCAAAGAATGTATAAGCTGAAAGTAAATCCCAAACGAGGGTGTGTGTGGCTGAGGTCACCGTGTTCTGAAGCGATGGCAGAGAGAGGAAACCCCCGCAGGGTGGGCTGGTGGCCAGGGCTTGGGTGCTCTGCAGCATTAGGGGTGACAGGCGCCTGTCTCGGTGTCAGGCAGAGGAGTTGGTGGCTTTGCACGGGTTCCATGCATGCAGCCTGCGGCCGCGCTCACCCTCACTCTCATTCCCGCAGCGATGGCGGCCATCAGGAAGAAGCTGGTGATCGTGGGGGATGGTGCCTGCGGGAAGACGTGCCTGCTGATCGTCTTCAGCAAGGACCAGTTCCCTGAGGTCTACGTGCCAACCGTGTTTGAGAACTACATCGCCGACATCGAGGTGGATGGGAAGCAGGTAGGGACCCCGCTCTGCGCGGGTGGTGATGGGGTGCTGCACTTGACTGTTCTGGGTTACCCCAACCATGCCCCAGTTTGCAAAGGACCCTCCTCAATGCAGCTGAGGAACACCAAATGCAACTCCTGGCTCCATGAGCTGCCTGCGGGGCCAGCGAGGTGCTGAGCGATGTCCCTGTGCCCGCAGGTGGAGCTGGCGCTGTGGGACACGGCTGGGCAGGAGGACTACGACCGACTGCGGCCCCTCTCGTACCCGGACACCGATGTCATCCTCATGTGCTTTTCTATCGACAGCCCAGACAGCCTCGGTAGGGAGCGGGGCAGGGGGATGTGGGGTCCTGCAGGGCTGGGTGCTGCTGGCTGAGACCCTACCAGCACCCTGGGGTCTGGGAAGTCCCTGTGCCACTTTGTTTTGTCTCCCCACTCCACCCCCTGGCTTATGGCACGCTCCAGGAAGATGCTGGGAACTGGCGCATGGTGGAGGTGCTGGGAGAGGCTGCTCTGCCCGCTGTGCCCAGCTGGGTGGCTCTGGGGCATTCCCACGCTGCCCCACACGGTGCAGGCCTGCAGCTCGTCGTGCCCTCCTCCTGCCCCGCATGGAGCAGCGGCACTGCTGCGTGTCCCAGTGCGCTGTCGCTCAGTGGCAGCATGTCTGCTCCCCGCAGAGAACATCCCCGAGAAGTGGACCCCGGAGGTGAAGCACTTCTGCCCCAACGTGCCCATCATCCTGGTGGGGAACAAGAAGGACCTGCGCAACGATGAGCACACGCGGCGGGAACTGGCGAAGATGAAGCAGGTGGGGACGCGCTGGGGTTGGGTGTGCGCTCGGTGGAGGGCCAGGGCTGGGATCCCCTCTCCCTGGGCCACTTTGCTGGGGCTTCCCTCCTGCAGCCCTGATCTGGGCACCAGGGATGCCCCGCAGGCAGCCGCTATGCTTCTTGCTGCTGGTGGTGTTCCCAACCCTCCTTTTTAATGCTGCCCAGGAGCCTGTGAAGCCAGAGGAGGGGAGAGACATGGCCAACCGGATCAACGCCTTCGGCTACCTCGAGTGCTCGGCCAAGACCAAGGAGGGCGTGCGGGAGGTCTTTGAGATGGCCACGCGTGCAGGCCTGCAGGTCCGCAAGAACAAGAAGCGCCGGGGCTGCCCGCTGCTGTGAGGGCTCTGCTCCGCGCCCGTCCCCGGCCCTCTGCCCCAGAGCTGTCCCCAGGCACTGGGGCATCCCTGTGCCACGCTGGGGGGTGATGCCTTCGTTCCCCATCGCTCCCTATGGGCTGTGCGGTCTCCCTGCCTTGAGCAGGGCTGGCAGAAGCGGGGGCTGCTGGCTGCTCCCTGCCCTGTGCTGGCCCCAGCTGCCCCCCAGCATTTTCTGGACTCGTGGGGGCTGTGCTCAGCCTTGTCCTGCACAGCTGTGCTGCGAGGAGTGCCAGCAGTGCCCTGCACCCCAGGGCAGTGCCTCGTCCCCACGTCTGGCATTACAGTGACGGCGCCTTCTACGAGTCCGTGTTCCTCACGGACTTAGCACCAGTACACTGAACTGCGTAACTGGGAGAATAAATGCAAACTGGTATTTGAGTCATTGTAATGCTGCGTGTATGGCATCCCTCTGGATCTCCCCCGCCCCGTGCTGGGCCCGGCTGCTGCCCCTGTGCCCAGGACTCGACACCAGCGTGTTTTTCTCTAAATGTTTATTCCAAGGATACAAAGGTAGGTGTGCTGCGCATAGCTCAGCATGCAGGCTGGGGCCAGCAGTCACAGGACAATTGGATTTCCAGGGCTGTATCAAAAACTGATTAAGATTAAAAACAAAAGAAAAGAGGTTGGTGGTCCCGGGGCTCAGCCCCATGGCCTGAGTCGGGCTCTCAGCCATAGCTGCAGCCCTCTGTGGTACAGCTTGTGGGACCCAGCCCAGCCTGGCCCCGGGGGGGGGCAGAAGGAGGCAGCTGCAGGATGGGGTCAGGCCGGGGGTGCTGGAGCTCCACCGGGCTGAGCTGGGCTCCTGTGGGGACAGCACAGGGCTCGGGAGCAGCACAGGGAGGGCAGCTCCTTCCCGTGCTGAGCTCTGCGTTACCTGGCTGCTAATTGCCGAGGTGCAGGGAGTCGAGGTGGGCAGCAAGGCTGTCCTCCTCAGGGGGCTCCTCCTCGTAGGGGTACCCCCTGTAGCCGCCCTCATCCCGGCAGTATCTGAGGAACCTGGGGACGCAGCGGGGTGTGGGCGGCAGGTGTGGGGCTGCGGGGCAGGGGGGGGGGGGTGGCTGCAGGGCTCACCTGTGCCAGTGTGGGTCCTTGCTGAGCACGGCCGGGTTACCCACCACAATCAGCAGCGCCTTGGCCCGGGTGAGCGCCACGTTGAGCCTCTGAGCAAGGGAGCAGAGTTGGGATTTCCCTTGCATTCAGCTCCCGGCTGCAGGGCACCTGCACCCATAGCAGCTCTGCCGGGGAGCTGGGGGCCACACCTTGGGGTTCTTGAGGAAGCCCAGGCGGAAGGTCTGGTCCAGCTGCAGGTACTCGCTGCAGCTGCGCACGGTGGAGATGAGGATGACGCGGCGCTCCTGCCCCTGGAACTCCTCCACGGAGCCCACCTGGTGTGGGGGGAGTGTGTGGTGAGCGGGGCTGGGGCTCCATCACCTCCCCCAGTGATGTGCGGGGCCCTGGGTACCTTCAGCTGCCTAATGTCTGGCAGCGCCTTCAGCACGGGGTCCTTGGAGGTGAGGGCCAGGCGGATCTTCTCCACCTGGAGTGGACAGGGGACACGCTGCAGTGGAGCTGCTGGGAGGCTGAGCCGCCCCAGTTCCCCCATCCCGCCTCCCTCAGCCCACACCTGCTTCCTGTAGGGAGAGATGATGCCGATCTCCTTGGGTGAGATGGTGGGGCAGCCACGCCGGCCCTGGCTCTGCAGCAGCTTCTGCAGGTACTGGACCACCACCTCAATCTCGGCGGTGTTGAAGAAGGAAGGGCTCTTGGCCTCCCGCTCGTCCTCCCCACACACCCCATGGAAGATGATGGGGAAGCCCTGGGGGGAAGAGTTGGGCTCAGCTCAGCCGCAGCACGGGGGCTCCTCCCACCCCTTGCCCTGGTGCCCCCCTACTTTTCTGGGGAGCTCCTCCCAGGTGCAGTAGAAGTTGCGCACGTCAAGCTCGCTGCCCTCGCACGCCTTCAGCTCACTGTCGTAGAAGAGCTCATTGGGGACCTTGAGGATGGCCTCGTGGGACCTGGCGGAGGTGGGACAGTGTGCAGGGGGGGCCTGATGCTCTCCTCGGGCACGCAGGGCTGTGGGTTTGCCCCATCCCCAGGGCCATGGCACCCATCAGGAGTGGGGTGGCACCACCCGCCCCGCGCCGAGCTGTGCGGCCCCGTCCCCACCTGTAGTTCCAGAGCAGCTTGGTGACAAACTGCGGGTTGTAGCCCTCGTCTGACTTGGCGTACAGTGCGTTGTGCAGCATCAGGCGCTCCAGCAGCGAGGTGCCTGCATGCAGTCAGACCTGTGGCTCCTGTGATGCTGTGTGGGCCCCGTGCTGCCCCCACCCTGCCCTCACTCACCCAAGCCGTGCTGCACAGCCAGCGGCGACCTCAGGATGGGACCCAGCTGCTGGGGATCCCCTGCCAGCACCAGCTGCCCCCCATTGGGGTTGGTGTCCGGGTCCATGGCGGTCAGCACCCCTGGGCAGATGGAGCTCAGTAGGGAGCAGGGAGCCCTGGGCAGCAATGCTGACCTGGGGAGGCACCTGGGGGCCACTCACCAGCGATTGCGACAACACTCTCTGGCTCTACCGCGTGGCCACACTCATCGATGAAGACGTGGGAGAAATATCCCGGGGGAAAGTTGGCCGACACCAATCTGGGGAGAGGCGGAGTGAGGCGGCATGAGCAGCTCTGCCTGCCCAGCCTTCCTCCCCTCACCATCACCCTCCTCACGAGCCCCCCACATCCTCTCCTACTGCACCCCACTGAGGCTGTCCCTGCAGCCGGGCACGAGGCAGCCCCGGGGGCCGTGGGGAGGCCCTGACCTTCCCGCTGTCACCAGCGTGGTGATGAGGATCCGGTAGGGCTGCAGCTGCTCCTTGCTGGGATACACATAGCACTTCTCGCTGTTGTCCCAGTTGCAGCAGGGCTGGAGCAGAACATTAGGTGGGGGCCCTTCTCCTCAGGGTTGTGCTGCAGGGGCTGGGGAGGGGGGCACAGACCTACCCTGACGTCTGTGGGCACGTCCTTGTAGTTGACGGAGCTGGCCATGATCCTGTAGATGTAACGGGGTGCGATGTTGGTGAGGAGGCGCTGGCACAGCAGGTCAGCAGCACTGTTGGATGGGGCACAGGCCAGGATCCGGGCGTCCTTGAAGCATGACCACACCTTGGGGGAGGAGGGGGAAAGGCTGAGCCCCACGGGCCGGGCAGCGGTGCCCTGTGCCAGCCCTGGGCCCCACCACTCACCTGCTTGATGGCCTCCACCAGAGTGACTGTTTTGCCCGTCCCGGGAGGCCCAAAGATGAGGTACGGAGCAGGTCTGGACATCCCGGTGACGATGTTCTTCACAGCCTGGCACTGCTCCTCGTTCGCCTCCAGCTTGCGGTCGAACCACCTGCAGGCACAGAGGCTGAGCTGAGCCCACCCCCCTCAATCCCACCCGATGTGCAGAGCCGCTCCTCACCGCGACTCACTGGGGCTGGAAGGTGCCCGTGAAGAGCGAGTGCTGGCGGGAGGCCGAGGGGAAGAGCACGCTGGCCAGGCCCCGCTGCATGGCCATGGCGGCAGCGCGGTGCTGCACCTGCAGCGGCAGGCGGCTGAAGGTGAAGGTCACGTCGAACTTCAGATGGTTCACAAACTTCTTCATGAGCCTGCAAGGAGCGGGGTGAGCAGGGATGCTGCCCCACAACCCCCCACCCCCAGCCCAGGGGAAGGGCCCACTCACTTGGGGGAGAAGCCGAGCTGGACCCGCTCCAGCTCCACGCCATGCACGTAGCCCTTGTACTGGATGCGTGGGGAGCTGTCCCGCTCGCTGCTCAGGCTGGCAAAGAGGTGGTCGCCCCGCAGCACCGACGGGCGGTTCTCGGCCACGCCGGGCACCTGCAGCGAGGCGTCACACCGGGTCCTCGGGGCTGCCCCCTCCCTTGCGCCCTGCAGCAGTCCCCACTCACGTTGAGGATCAGCAGCGTCTTGTCCTGCACCATGGGCACATCCTGCAGGTCGTAGCGGCGGATGTCCACCTCCAGTTGGATCTCTTCCAGGTGCAGCAGCAGCTCGAACTTCTGCTTGTAGTTCCCGGCCTGCAACGGGGCCTCCAGCAGCGACCTGGGGGCGTGAGATGGGATGTCACCGTGCCCAGCACGGCCTTTGTGAGATGGGGCAGCCATGGGATGTGCGTGGTGTGGGGAGGCGTTCCCCTGCCCATCGGCACTCACTGCATCTTCATCCAGCTGGAGTCGGGGCTGGTCTTGGGTCCCAGCATGATGGTCTCCTTGAGGCTCTTGGGGTACGGGTAGGTGCTCAGGGGGATCTCCTTCTCCAGCTCATTCTTCAGGGAGCTGGGTGGGGGAACAGTGATGCTGCAGGGCTGCGCTCTTGGGGCTGCATCCCAAAGCCCGCTGCCACCGACCCCCCGGCACGAAGCAGCTGTACAGCCAGCACAAGTGCAGAGAGCTGCATCTCTGCAAGCAGAGCCATGACCAGGGCTCTCCATTCAGGACAGCAGTGAGTGATGGATCTGTACCTGACGGGAGGCATTCCGTCCTCGGTGATGACAGTGATGGGGCGCTGCAGACTGGCCTGGTAGGGCTTGTAGGGCGCCGTGGGGCCCAGCTCCCTGGCCAGCTGGCTCTGAG
Source organism: Numida meleagris (assembly GCF_002078875.1). Lineage (NCBI taxonomy): Eukaryota > Metazoa > Chordata > Aves > Galliformes > Numididae > Numida > Numida meleagris. The sequence goes on along the minus strand of NC_034433.1, from coordinate 3,712,907 downwards.
CGATGGCGGCAATGGAGCGCCCGATGCGGAAGGGCCCATCCGGCTCCTTGCTGAACTCAAACACCACCACGGCACGGAAGAACCCGTTGTGCGTGGTCAGGCAGCGCACCTGGATGGGGTACAAACCGCCTGCGAAGGGAGGGGGAGCTGGGGCTGCGTCCTGCGTCCCCGGGGGCAGCGGGGAGCGGGGCCAGGCAGTACCTGGGTGCAGCACCAGCGCCTGGCCCTGCGTCACTCCTTGCTCGTCCACGAAGGAGAGCTCCCGCAGGCGGCGGAGGGGCTGGCAGCGGTGCAGCGTCACGGCTTCAGCGCCGTGGTTCTGCACCCGCACAGTGAACGTCTGCGTCTCGCCGAGCGCCACGGGGAAGCGGATCTGCCCGTTTGCCTGGTCGTACTCTGAGATGATCTCTACCCCATGCTTCCCAGAGATGAACTCGGCCCTGCAGGAAGGGGGCACTGAGGTCTCCCCGGCTGTGGCAGGGGTACCTGGATCCCCTGGGCAGTATCTGGGAGTCTCACCACTTCTTGGCACGGCTCTGCGGTACTTGCGGTCTGGAGCCGGGCTGCTGGTCTGGGGCGGGTGCAGACACCTCGGTGCTGGTTCTGGGCCTGCGGTACTGATCTGCCACCACCACCCGCCTCCTCGCCTGCCAGGAGTAGCCAGTGTCAGTGCGGGCACAGCCCCTCGGTGTGTGCCAGGGTCTTGTTGGGAGCCCACCCCTGGGGGTGAAGGAGCTGCTCCACTGGCCCAGCTCAGGGCCTCCATTACCTTCTTGAAGTGCACGGTCTGCTCATGCACCTGAGCCCGGTGGGACAGTCTCAGAGCATACAGGACGGAGGAGAAACTGGGTATTGCTGTGTCACTCCTACATATAAAGAGAGATCTTCTGGGTGAGGAGGAGAAGGCCGGGCAGGGGTGGAAGGGGGTAAAGCAGGGCCCCTCACACCAGCCATTCCCTCTGCCCTAGGGGAGGGAAAAGGACCAGGGGCTTTCTCACTAGCTCCACTCAGACCTTACAGCCCTTCAGGCTGCTCCAGCACCATCGTGCTGTGCCATGGCCTCTCCAGCTGTGCCCTGACAGCACCCAGGTGATAGGGCCAAGGCTGTGCAGAGGGGCTCGGTGCCCTGCACCCAGGGGCTGACCCTGTGCAGGTGAGGCCCACCTCCTTCTGTGCCGGGGCATGTCCCATGGCGGATGAACTCTGCCTTCGTCAATGATTAACAGTGGTGATGCTGCACAGGGGCCAGCGTGACCAGTGTCAGCGGGGTGAGGTGTGGAGCAGGCGGGCAGTGATGCCCAAGGCTGCGCCCAGGCAGCTACCGGGGGTCCCTGCAGCCAGGAACGCCCCAGCGAGGTGGGTGGCACGGAGGGCACGGGGCAATGTCTGAAGAAGTTGCTCGCTGCGCCCGTTGTGCCCTCCATCCTGCAGGAGCCGAGCTGCCCAGCAGCACCACTCTACGTTCCCCAGGAGCAGGACCCTGTGCTCGGAGTTCACGGGTCCTTGCTGCTCGGAAGCACTCAGTCCTCATCCCACCCCAGCGCGTGACGGAGGAGAGCCCCGAGGGCCGCCGCTGCCCGGCACCCGGCTCCGCAGCAATGCCGCTCTCACCTGGCCCGGAACTCCTGGCTGTAGATGCCCCGCAGCACGTCCCGCCGGCTCTCCTGCTCCCGGCTCGTGTCCCGCAGGAACTGCACGAACTGATCCCCGTACCTCCTCGCCTCCGCCACGCTGAACCGCGGCATGGCTGTGCGGCGCCGTGCCGAGCAGTGCGAGCCGTGCCGAGCCGGGCTGGTTCCGCGAGAGAGAAACGAAAGCGAAAGGGGCCGAGCGTCCCACGGAACCGCCCGCCCGGGGCCGGGGCTGGGGCCGCCCCCGCCGCGCTCCGCCGCCCCCGCGCTCCCTACGTGGCCCGAGCCCCCAGCCCCCGGCAGCGCCGGGTGGGGGTCGAGGCCGGGCTCGGTCCTGTGCTGCCGTCAGGGCTGCGTGGGCCAGGAGGCGCGCCCAGGTGTGTTGTGCAGGTGCGCAGCGATGAGGGGTGTGGGCTCACAGCTCGCACTGCTGCTCCGTAAATAGGGCGGCGGCAGCGCTGGTTGTTTGCGTCTATCTCCAGCTTTCTAGGCTTTAACTCCGCAGCCTGCCCGGGAGGGAGGGGGATTCTCGGCTTGCTCCTGTAAAGCAGCTTGAGGCCCTGGGACTGCCGGCAGCGCAAGGAGCTGGGGTCAGGCTGCTGCCAGTGCAGCTGGGTGAGTCCTGGCTCTGCAGAGGGGCTGTGCCGTGGGGTCCTGGGCACGTTGTGGGAGGGCTCCAAGGCTTGGAAAATGCGGATGTTGTGCTTAGAAAAAGTTACTTCGAAGTCTTTTTGTTAATTACTGCCAACAGAACGTTGGGAATTTAAGCTTTGATATTGTAAATGAGTAGGAAAGAGCTTCCGTGGCCTAGTCAAGCTGCAGTACCCGCTTGCTGTGAGGGGCTGGGCTCAGCCTTTGGCAGCTGCACCAGTTCACCAGTCTCAAGCTGGGCTCAGTTTCATCTGAAACCTCTGGTTGAGAAGAGCTGACAAGTTTACAGATGGGAGCGCCTCTCAGAATGTGTCATCGCTGGCGCTTCGGAGCCTCAGCTGCAGCGTGATGCTGAATCTTGTTTTTTTCTGAGGAGCTGGGCAAAGGGTGAGGGTAGGTGAGTGCTGGGGAGGAGGCTGATGGAGCAAGAAGGGGAGGAGATCAGTGAGGATGGAGAGAGCTGGCCTTACAAGAAGGCTCTCTGAGGATAGAAACACTCTGTCCTCTCACTGCTTAAAGCTAGGACAAGCAGCAAACTACTTGCAAAGTAACCCAGAGCAGGAAGAGAGCGGCCTTGAGGCTGAGGCTGTGCTGGCAGATAAAAGCTCCGCTGTGCGCGGTGTTATCTCGGGGCTCCGTTTCAGCTTTGCATTCTTGGAATTGCTGCAGTACTTGTCTGGATAGGCCCTTAGCCACAGCATCCCCACTGCTGCGCTGCACTGCGCTTCGCCTCCTCCAGCAGCACAGGGAGCTGCTGCAAACGCTGGCGGCAGAAGCGTGCTCTGTCCTTCAGCAGCACTTAGCTGGGTGCAAACAGGGCAGAGCACAAACATTCCTAGCACTGAGGCAGCCTTGCTGTGTCTATTGTGCCTGCCCTGGGATGCGTGTCGGTTCAGAAGGTCCCTTCCGAAGGAGCTGTTTGGGGTATGGTACCATGCATCCAGCGCTGTTTCACAACGTGAGCCTAGGAGGTTAGGTGTTGCAATGAGACTCGTGATTAGCAAAGAAAACCCCCGATCTGTTGTTCTGCCAGGGTGAAGCGCTTTGTTAAAGTGGCAGGACTGGTTTGCAAGCAGCACCACCCCGGCTGCCACCTGCAGTTCTGCCTTCAGTCATCAGGAAAGAACGGACACAAGTGGCTTTAAAACAAAGGCTGGTGTATTTCCACTAGGCTATACAGAGGGTGCCTGCACGATGAATGCTCGGTCTCAACAGCAAATACAAATATATTTTATTTGGACAAAAATTTCTCACAAAGGGCACGTGCTTCCTTTGCGGTATCACTGTGCGAAGCCTGAAGTGCAATGCACAGGCTGTGCTGTCCTGCCTTCGAGCTCTTTTGTGTATTTAAAAAAAATAGGAAGACACCAGCCAGTTTAAAAAAAAACAGAACCTGCAAAAAGGCCCAGTGATAACCAAGAGTAAGCAAGGGAAAGTGAGTGAAGCAAAGGGGTTTCACTCGGTGATGAATCTAGTTGCTAAGTTTTGACTGAGGAGAAAGCATACATGTCTCTTCGCTATCCCTGGCAGAGAAACTGATAGGACTGCTGTTCTTGATTTTACAGAACAAAGTAACACAGAGCAAGCAGTTAGAGCACTGAAGAGATTAATTCCAGCATTCCCCTTAGGTATGACAAGAAACTGGCCACAACGGAGACAAAATGGAAAGGTTATTCCTCCCACTTTGGTGCAGGTTTGTTTATTTTGTATGCTATCCATCCACACACCTGTGATACAGACTTTATGAACCTGCCACAAAGCATTAAAGCACAACATACTTATTTTGCAGACATTTGCATTTTTAATCTAATCCAGTCTCCACAGATCACCAGTGATCCAACTCAGGTGCTCAGAGTTCTATAAAAATGCAGATGTCTGGTAACTGTACATACACAAGGGAGAGGAAAAATGTTCACTTTTAAGGGAACATGGCTCAAATCTTGATTGGGGGAGGGGAAAAAAATGTCCCTGGAAGAGCTGGCTGTGTAGGGACTTCAGTAATGGATAATGTAAACTCATTATATATGGTAAAATCTAAGCCTATGGGCTTTTGCTTTGTGGAGGTCAGTAGTAAGGATGCTTGGGAGCACTTACTGTGTCTTGCATTTCTTACAACTTGCAGCATGGTGCCTTGAGCTGTTGGCAGATTTGACAAACTTACTGGAGTACCTGGAGTGCTGTACACAGGTGAAGGAAATACTCTGCACCCTCAGATGTATTTATAATAGGGCTTCTCCAGCTAGGCAGTTTTCCAACCAGTACAATTAGTGATTGAAAACAGCTATACTTCTGAACCATGAGTGTGGTTTAATTAAAATGACCTATCAGTATATGCAATCACAAGAGGAAGCTTACGTGGCAGGAAACACAAAACACAAAGACAACGCTATTTGTTCCACAGTTCTGAGGCTAGAAAACCTGTCAACTTTGAAAGCCCTACAAATACGCTGCACTGGTTTAGAAACCATCTACTTGGCATAGGACCACATTTGGGTTTTTTTTTGGTTGGTTTGGTTTCTTTTTCTTGCACACAAACATTTCATACAGCTCCTTATCTCCATGTTAAGCGTTCTGCATTTCTTTGCCAATCTTGTAGCTGAGGATTTTGTTCCAGTCGATCTTGGTGCGGGTGACAGGCAGCTGCCGGCGTAAGGCTTTGAAGGTGGTGTCTGACATAGTCTGGTAGTTCTCGCTGATTGCTGTCTGCAATAGCAAGTAGATTCAGTTAGGGTAGTGATGAGATACTCCGAAAAAGCATGACTGTTAAAGCCAGAAAGCCTGTTCTACAAGGGGAATGCACGCTACAAATTAATAATGCGGTTACAAGTGTGCGTGCAAGTAAAGGGCTTCTACTGAACCCTCTTGTACATGGCAGTGTCTCCTTAGGTGTCTGACTGACTCGTCTGCATCAAGTCTCCTTCCAGCACGCAGGCTGGGACAATGTAGAAACCTCTCACACATTTCCTTCTCAGCACTTTTACCTGTCCCAGAGGAAAACATTTAGACTCAGCCACTCCCCTTCCATCCTTGTTCCAGGCATCGTTTGTAACCCTTTAAAATAGCTATGCAGTAAACTTGATTATAATTACACGTAACTTTACAATTAGATTCTGTCAACTATAAGCCCTTTTCTAAGCAATTCCCACAGCCAACACTAGATTAAGTCAGGAACAAAATGTGAAGTCAATTTTCATTTAACTGCAAATAGAGATTTAACATATTTAACAACCACAGATTTTTACCTGATACTCATTTTCTGCATTTTCTATTATCTTAATAAATTCCTTCGCTGTCTGAACATCGCTCTGCAAAGAAGGGGAAAAAAAAAAATGCACGTTTAAAAAATAACATAGGCAATGGATGGCTTCTCACATGAGAGGCTGAGTACAGACACAGTGCATGACATGAGATGGAAGCTGCTGATATTTGTAGCTGGCTCCTCCTGCTCACTACAGATATCTCAGTGGAGTTCAAGATAGGAGGCTGAGCTTGTGCTCGAAACTGAAACAGGACTGCACCCTTGTGAGCAAAAGGCAAGTAGACCTTCATGGTATAGGGTAGGGATTTTGACTATTGCTCCCCCTGCTGTGCTACAGGGCTACTTCTTTTTCCCTTAGTATATTGCCTTTGTTCCCATAGCATGTATATAGGAAGGCATATTCTGCACTCTTTAAGTGGCACTCATAAGATAAGCAGTCCGATGGAGATTGTACTTTCTAATATGGTCTTATTTTAAGCAATTAGGAATCCATGTTTTTCATACAACCAAAAAAAAAACCCACCCCTAAAGCTACACTGACTAGTCACCCTTAAATTAAACTCGATGGAATGTAGTCATACAAGCATACACTTCATGAGATGTTTAAGAAATAAAATAGCTGCTTTACTTTTGAAAAGAAAGTGTTTTGGCATACTTACTGAAACCTGTACAGAGTCCTGGATATCTTTGTGACTAACCAGTTGAACGTTACCATCTTCATAATAATGAACCTAGACAAAGACAAAATGCAGGTTATCATTAATACTCATTTTATAATCCCTAGAGCCCCCAAATGCTACCAGAATGGCACAACAGCTTTGTTGTGCCAGATTTCTCTGCTTACGTGGAGGCTAAAAGCAGGATGGATTTTCTAAAAGGTTTCATTCTTTGTCAAGACTGTTCAAGATTATGTTAATGCAGTAAATGCCTAGAGTTGAAATAAGAGCAATTACATAAAAAAAAATATAAAATCATAGAATAGGTTTTAGCCTGATAAAGTCAAACACTTGGAGGCACATATATATATGCTATATAATAAATCACAGCCCAGGCTGTAGACTACGTCCCAAACAGTGAAACTTTAACAATTAATTTATTGAATTGTATAGCTTAGTAATATCTTGACTCCAGAGGGACACTTGCTAAATTTCAGCATCTCACTTTGAGCAAATGCATTAGTGTAAGGCAAGCAGTTTTTCCTGTTATTGCCAGACAATGCAGCTCACCTGGATCTTGAGCACTGCAGCCACCTGAGCTGTTGGTGGTGTGATGGTAAACTTCCATTCTGATCTCCAACGACCATTCCTAAAAACAGTGGAAGCATGAAAACTGTATTTGCAGTAAGTGCTAACAAAAAAAAAAAAGCAAAATTAACATGAACAACTAGTTCCTGCTGTCCTGTGATCCGCATTGAAGTGCTTTATATGCCAATGTATTCAATTTCTGATGCACACATGCATCTTTGTTACAGGCTGGCTCCAATGTACTTCTGCTCTGGAATATGTGAGGAGTTATCTATTTAGCCCTGCTAGTTTCTTTTTCTCTGGGCTGGTCGTTGAGCTATGACTTAGGGAAATGCCTGGGGCTGGCAAGGAAAAACAGACTAAAGATTGAGAACCAGAACCCCTTGAGAAGCCAAAGGCAACTTGCCCTCTGGGGCAAGTAGAGGAAGGGTTTGTTTGAAGACTAGGAAAGGAAGAAAATACTCTGCTTAAGTAGTCTTACCAGAAATTTTTGGGCTGGAATTGATGGCTCTCAATACAGGCAATAATTGTCTGCTGTCCATCTATAGATTTACCATAAACCTGTATTCAAGAAAAAAAAAAAGTTAAATTGGCACAAGAGCTGAGGAAAACCACTTGCAATTTCTGTTCTTGGCAGCACTGTGGACGCTTCCTATTGAGGTACCTCATTGGGAATGTGTGCCACTAGTTATGCTGCCCAGTACTTACACTTGCAATTATGTTCATATAATGCCTCCTATTCTTTAATTGGAAGTGTTAAGGTACTTGGCAGTCATGAACATGAACAATAAGGTCTAATAAATCTTTACGACTGTGTGCATACCAAGATTATCCACACCCTTTTTGGAATCTGTTATTCCAAAATTAGCCAAAACCCCAGTGAAGGCAGAACTCAAACAGTGCAAAGTCTGCTCAAGGTACTGAATGGCACGGAGCAAAGACTGTCAGTGAAACAAGGTGGATACTCAACAGTGCAGAAGCCATTGGGGTAATGATCTTTCACATAAGCTCTCAGTGCACTGTCGCAGGCATCTCTCCATTGTTTTAAAGCTGATTCTGTGTCCTCGGGCTGGGGGTCGCTAGCTTCTTTCCTTAAATGATCAAACTTAAAAGAGATTTTGTTTCTTGGGTCTAAAAATCTGCCGTTGCCCAGATCGCCGTGTTCTGTGATTAAGACCTGAAAAACAAGAAACTGAAATGAATACCCTCTTATGCTGCTATAAACGTGAGACCATAGGAAAAAATAACACTACGAATTCACTCCTGTCAGTAGGAACTGTGAACATGTAGTAATGTAAGGAGTTGTAAGTAATCTTTAAATAAACAGCAATCTTTTATCATTCATACTTGAACTTTGAATTGAAGTTAATTCCAATTGACTTCAGTGTGGAGCTTTAATTAACAATGAATTAGTCACCAGGTAGTAACAGGCAATGCTCTATGGCAAGATTTTTACCTCTGCCTCTTATACAAGAACAAAAACTTGGTAATGTAAGGATGATGTGGGGGGAAGAAGGAAAGATGATAACTTGCAGGTAGAAAGAAAATCACAAAGATCCTGATAAAACAAAATACTTATTGCTTCTGTGTAGTGCAGTAACACAAACCTTGAGTGTGAAGTTTTTCCTTACCTGATCATCATACCCTTCTATCTTCACCGGAGTGAACTGATCCATGTTATACTGTGCAAACGCACTGTTAAGAATGAAGAGCATGAAATTTAGCTGTACATTCACATTTATCTTCACTTAGGAGTAAGTACGTGGTGTGACTCACACTACAGGGAAAATTGCAACTTGCAAATTATACACACATTGATAGCTATAATAATCTGGGTCTAAAGCCAGGCTTATTTAGCGATGGTCACGAAAGTAAGGAGTTCAAAAGTAGAACAGAAGGCAGCCTGAGGGAAAATGGGCAAGCCAATGCAAAACAGGCAGCAAGGTAAACAAAGATGAGTAGACTAATATTTACAATTTCCTTCTGTCAAGACCTGCTGACTGATGTGTCACACAGATCTAAATAAAACATCAAAAGCCCTGCATGCATAACATGTAGACACCTTCTGATGAGACTGCACAAGTAAACAAGACATCCTGAAAGCATTTTTTGAAGGCAGCTTTTCTTTAAGTTCTGGCTGAGGTCTGCTCAGAACTTCAGGCTTCACTTGCTTACCAAATCATGCTTCAACAAGATCAGCCATTCTTGCTGCTGCAGAATTACCCTTTTTGGCAGAGTGCCCTCCTGTCAGTTATATATGGCCTCTACACCACAAATTCCAATTTAAGCCTTCTGAAAAGAATCAGCCATGCCTTTCATTATATATTTCAGTGGGGGATAAGGAACTACAGCAGATTGCACTCAATAGAATAAATGGCTTCCTTTGTTACAGGATGATGGGTGTAAGTCAAATTGCCACCACAGAGAGGCATATGCTTTATGGTATGCTTGAAACATGAATACTTACTGTGCTGCTCCTTCCCTGAGAAGATTGTCATTGTTAAGCAATAACCGGACATCTGGAGAAGGGAGTGTTCAGATTGGTTACTGTATTTTTAATCAAACGTTTCTCTAGTTTTCAACTATACAAACATAAGCATTGCTGATTACATCGTTTCATTAAGGGTCAGCAGTCACAGAATGGCAGCATGCTTTTCCCTGCTTCTACTTGACCTAAAAAGCAATGTATCACGACACAGCCACAGCCTCTCATAGTGGATGAGACGTGAATAAAATGCTACCAATGGCTTTTCTTTACTTACCATTGAATACTTCATTGAATTCTCCAGGAGGGGCGTGAGTGATGAATTTTGCAGCGATACGCACCTGTTGAGGCAAAAACCACTTACTGAATTCATCCATACTGCAACCTGCACTGAAGCAATTCAACAAAAAACCCAAATCCAATAGTAATTAAGTGTCAGATTTAGGGAGAAATCTAGGTGTGTGTTTTCAAAGCAGAAACCATCAGCCTCATAAGACTAGGTATTTTTTTCAGTGCAAAGAGCAGAGAAACTCCGAAGATGCTCTGCAAGAACAGCAAACTCCACTTGGGCAACTGTGAAAATGGGAACTGTTCAACCTCCACAGCACTATTTAAGCCTGCATCAGAGGGGCAATATTGTATGCAAGTGTGTATATGTGCACTGATTACACAAACATTTAGCTTTTCATCCATGTAGGAAGATTAAGTGTCTGTACTCAAACTTTTAGACCCTAAACCTACCTGGAAACGGTGTAGGAAACCTGTTTAACTTCACCCTGGCTTATGGATTCATTGCTGAGTTTGTCTGGAGCTGAGCAGGGATTCATTACAGGACATCCTGGTTTCTTGTTATCGATGCCATGCTATGCTTTCAAGAGTTATTGTCTCTTTGAAGTCTGTGGTTAACAAAAAGAACTGGAACAACTCCATGCAGTGTACTAGCTTTTCTGGCACGTGTTTTCTCAAGGACTACTTGCCACCCTTCTCTGGCATCTTACTCCTTCCCTTATCCTGCAGCAGTCTTTTACTGGAAACTGCAGCCCAGTCTAGCCATGAGCTGTCACTGCAGGGAAAGAATTTAGGCATCTGGAACTGTGATACAATACATAAATGAAAAGGCCAACTGGAAGGAAAATACCCAGATATCTGTGAACTCTGAGGCTGGAAAAGAAAAGGCAGATCCCTTCTGAAAAACAACAAAACTGCATTGTACCCTAAAATCCCATATACAAGTCTGGGATTATTAGAATTTTGGAGTATGTATGTATTCACCTACTTCAGCAGAATTACTGCCACAGCTGGAAAAAACCTTGCTTCTCTCACGTCTGCCACGCTTTAATTAGAAATAGTTGTTTGTAACAATTGTCACATAATGATTTAAAGCAAGCCATGAAAGAAAACAAGCACCTTTCCAAACAAAGGGTAAATTGCCTTATTCCAATAGTATCAAGTAACAACTCTGCCTTAATTGGACAGAGCTTCAGATAAAAAGAGATTGTTTTCTGAGTTAGAATCTATTTTGAAAACCGTGTGTTCTTTATGCATGAAATAATTATGCAGTATGAATGAAAAACTTATACTGAAGCTTTTTTACTTAAGTCGGTAACTTGTGTGGTTCATACAGCACAAAATGTAGAACCATTTTCTCATGATTTCCTGCTTTTAAATAAGGCTGATAAGTATATAACAATCCTAACAACGTCGTTCTTATTGTGTGAAACTTTTCACCATCCAAAGAACTGTAATTAGGATGTACTGCTTCACAATCTTGTTAGACTTCACTATTGGAAGCTCGGATGATGACAAAGATAACCCAGCAGTAATTAAGAGGGATGCTTCTGTTTCGTATCCTCTGTGGATTTCACTGACAGACAGCCCTGAAGGGCTGAAACACTCTGGAAATTATACCATACCATGTGCTTTGCTAAGGAAGTGCAAGTGTAAGCATCAGCACAGGCGTATCAGACTGCACTAAAGCATTTGCAGATACAGTACTTGGAGCTCATGTACCACTTCATGCCAAGATCCATTGCAGTGGGAGGGCTGAGCTAGAACATGCACTGCAAATTAACTCTCCAGATGAACAGATTACTTTTTATAAGGTGCTCAACATACGGAAAAGCAAGGCCCCCTAAAAGCCATAAAAATGATTCTCTGTACACATAAGGAACAATGCTGTGGCTGCAGAATCGTGCTCTGTATGGTATAAAAAGGACCACGGTTTTAGGAGGTGGACTTACAGGTCTATAGTTTCTGATAAAACATATCCTTATGTGGGGGGAAAAAAACAATAAGCATTGCGAGAGGGATTTTTAGTCTTCCACATTCCTCTGCCTTGGAAGGGTGTGTAAAATTAAATCAACGTAGAAAAGACCTTGCATTTCACTCGTGTGTCCTCACAAAACCAGTCACAAAGCAAACGCTGCCAGAGAAAACCGCTCACTTTTTTAAAGCAGCCCTCGCATCAGTTCTACTGTGGAGCAATAAAATGCAAAGCATTCACATCAGACCATTGAAATCAGGAGCACAGCGCAAGAAGCAGACAATGGAGAACTTAATCCTAAATGCCAAGCGTTTGAATCACTATTACTTGTCGTTTTTTAGGGCTGGTTTGTTTCAGAGCGGTGTCAGCACAGTGGCAGGAAGTTCTTTTGCAGAAGCACGAAAATAAGGCTTTCTGCAAGCCGCCCCACTTCCTGCCCATCGCTGCCATTTCAGGTAGCTCTGCAGCAAGCTAACGACGCTGACTTCCTTTTTCCAAAATGGGGAAAGTTGCTGAAAGGGAAGTTGCCCAGCTCTTAGGTAAAGCTGGCAAAATGGCAGCAGAAAGAAGTTAGAGAACACATTGCAGCAGGCCTGGCTCCCTAGCCCAGGCTTTCCTCAAGTAAGGCTTATAGGGATGGGAGGTGTGAGGGGATAAATTAATTTTACTGTTCATTTGATTCTCAGTTTCTTTGTTTATTAAATAGATGCTGTAATAAAGCTCTGCTGCATGTTTCTCTTCTTAGCATTCTCACTTAATATTCATCATTGTTTTCTACCAGCACTGGGCATGGAGCTACTTAGACTGATTCAAACCTGCCTGTGCCGGGACATGAAGTCAAACAAAGGCTCCTGTTTCAAGTGAAATCCTATCTACCTGGACAAATAAAATACTAGGGCATATGCAGTGCGAGATGCATCTTCCTGAAGGTGCTGTGAAGGATCCACAGATTTCAGGGAATGCAGTGGAAAGAGGAAAAAGGGCCCAGCTGACTCCAGTCCTGCAGCACTGACTCTCATTCCCAGACTGAGTGCTAAGTTCAGCTATGGCCATTAACAGAGGTGTTTTAACAGGGACCTGGCTCTACTTTCACCTCTGTTAACGACCTGCAAGGTTACCAAAGGCAATTCACTCCACTTCCTTTGCTCTCAAACTTGCTAAAGCTTTGTTTTTCATTTTCATTTCAAATGCAATGATTTCTGTTGTAGCAGCCAAACGACGGCAGGTCAAGGACCTGATATAGCACTGGAGAGATTTCAGTTCCACAAGCATTCTGCTCTGAAATATTCATTTCAACGCTGCCGCTGTGCTCTAACACATCGATGGCCGAATCAAACTGTAAGGCCCCGCCAGCCTCCTTCACCGTGGGGTCACCGTCATTAAGCAGAAGCGGGCAGCTGGAGAGGAAAATGAAAGCAGCTCCGTGCTCACACGATCCCTGAGGATCTATGAACGCTGATGTCCCACAGCAGAATCTCCAGAAGCAAAGCCAAAAGAGTGACACGTGATAGTTTTACGATGCAAGTAAGAGTAGCTGTGGGTGTTGCTTTTAGCTATGGTATGTGGGTAAGCAGTGGCCATAGGCTGCCAGATTTTCCTCCGTAGCAACTCAGTGCTGCTTTTAAGACAGCAATTTTTCCCTATTCCTACGTCAGAGGAACAATCTATTTATCTCCGCTTTTCAGTACGAGCGTTTCTCTCCGCATCCCGTCCCCTCAGCACAGCTCTGCACCAAAGCAATGGAGGCGGGCGGAGAGCTGAGGCCGCGCGGGGCTGCGTGCGTGGGAACGGAACGGGTTTCACAGCGCTGCGAACTGAGTGGGCCAGGGCAAAGGGAGGAGCCGAGGGGCAGCCCCTGCCCGCTGTGGGGCTCGCTGGGCTGGGCCGGGCCGGGAGGCAGCAGGGGGCCTGCGGGGCGGGGGCGGCCGCTCCCTACCTTCTCCTCGTCCGACACCCGGTCCTCGAAGTCGGCCATTTTGGCAGCTCTGGGCCCGGCCCGGCCCCGCGCGGAGCATGCCGGGAGCGCCGCACTGGGCGCCGTCTCTGGGGCTGGACCGGAAGCGCATCTCGCGCCATCTTGGCTGCGGGCAGACGCCGCGCGGCCGCCATCTTAGAGGTGGGCGCACGCGGGAGGGCTGTAGGCCGCGAGGCCGGAGCCGCAGCCGCAGCCGCAGCCGGAGTTCGGGGCCGCGGTTTGGGGGGTGAGCCTGGGGAGGGGGCTACTAGTCGGAGAGACGCCGCTTTCGAGCCCTGAGCTCCGCGGCGAGGCTCCGCCTGACCCTGCCCGTCCGCCCCGCCCCTTCCCGGTATCCCCCGCGTTGGACATGGCGGACGGCTGCGGGAGCGGGCGGGGGCCGCCATGCCCCGGGGCGGCCGCGGCTCTGCGGCGCTGGGAGCAGCTGAGGCGGCGGGCGACGGCACCGTGGGCCCGCGGGCTGCTGGCCGTGGCCGCCGGGCTCGGGCTCTTCTACGCGGCGCTGCGGGTGCCGCTGCGGCTCCGGGACGGCCTGGCGGCCGGTGAGGCGGGCGGGGAACGGGGCGGTGTAGCCCGGCGGGGCTCGGGACCTCCCGGCCGGGCCTAGTGCCCCTCGGAGCTGCGCTGTCCCCGGGCTGTGGTTAACCCCCGGTCAGCGTAGGGAGAGAGGACGGCGTTTCCTCTCCTGTGCCACGAAGGCCTTGAGAGAGATCCGGACAGCATGTTGCATAACGCAGCACGCTTCGGGTTTAGGTTGCAATGAAATAATGCCCTAAAAGATCTCGTTGCTTCCCGGTGCCATGAGGCGGTTGTTAAGTGACGTTCGTATTTTGGCAAGAGTTGTGTAAATAGCGAACTGTCACAGAAATACCAGCAGATAAAAAGGATTCTAATAAAGCAACGTTATCCATACAGTCCCAAGGGCGCTGTTGTACTATATGTGCGTGTAATGTTTTGTACAGTGTTGTTCAATAAAACCCCCTTTGTGCGTTTCAGTTCTCATTAAGCTTTGGTTTTTCTGTCTCCCAACAGTGACTGTGTTCTTAAGCACTTTGACTCCAAAATTCTACTTTGCCCTCACAGTGACTTCATCCTTTATATCCGGACTGATATTTGTAAGTAGGCAGCTCTTTTTTCTTTTTTTTTCTGCATTTTCAGCACCACTGAGGTGGTTTCATTAAGGGAGAATGCCGTAGACTTCCGTGGTCAGACTCTAGAGGGTGCCTTTGCGCTAGGAAGGAGCTTGTTACTTAGTTTCCTTCCATATGTATTCTAAATACTTTTTAATTCTAAATACATGTGTGTTGCCTGAGCCTAGAGAAAGTAGATTGCGTGGGTTTTAAGGGACTCAGGCTTGTTTTGAGGAGGTGTGTGTCTATTTGTATACACGTGTATATACACACGTAAATATATAAACGATTTGAAGTGTACATGCAAAGACAGCAGACATCTATGGAAAGAAAATACCGAGATGTTTATATCTTGTAAAGTAGGGGGTTAAGAGTTTAGCTTCCAAAAACAGTATTCTGGTGTTTTGTGCGTGTATTAAGGTATAAATATCTTACTGTCTGTAGTGTAACAATAAGACCTGGGGAGAGAGGAACATAATGAGAGTAAAACTTTCCTTTTTTCAGTCCTTCCCATGTTGTGTGGGTAATCCTGCGCGACAAGACAGTCCTGAAATAGATAATTACTATTAATTTGTAGCTAGATATATTCTGTCTGTAATCATTTGCAAGGGGATGTCCTTGCTCTTTGCAATTTTCTCTTCATCCCCGGTGTTTATGTCGGAATGCTGTCGCCTATGGAAATCTTGGGTGCTTTTTTTTTCTCCCGTGGCAGGTATTTGAGTGGTGGCATTTCCGAAAATATGGCACGTCCTTCATTGAGCAGGTATCTGTGAGTCACCTGAGGCCTCTCATTGGCGGTGGTGTGGAAAACAGCCCTCCAGCACCAGCAGCGTTCTCAGCCGGAGAGAATGAGGCAAACAGGCAGAACATGCCAGGTGATTGCTAACGTGTCCCAACAGTTTTCATTCGGCTCGAAGGTGACACTTTCAAATGAGTTGACTTTTAGAGGGAATTTGCTCTGCACTGGTGCTTGTAATATTTGGAGAAAGGCCTACATCTTTTGGTGTGTGTCGTTAATAATGATACACTGAATTAATTGATCTAAAACATTGTTTATTTATTCCTTTAGGAAATAGATTACGTGCTCAGCTAAAACTGTTTCAGTAACTTTAGATATTTGCTATCCTAAAGATGTGCAAGTAAAAATTGCTTGGATATAAATGGCACTTTTTAATGTCCAGCAGTGGTGGGCAGCAAAAATACTTATGTGACAGCAGAAGTTTAGGGAGGTGGGAAAGACTGTATGATTATGGTCAAGTTGAATAAATCTAAAATTAAATAGGCTTTTAAATTGAAATTGCATTTTCACAACTGCACTTGAAACTCAAAGTAGTATTGCTTGTGCTCTTAATTGAAAAAGTACTTTTTTTCAGAATGCAAGATGTGGCGAAATCCTCTTAATCTTTTCAGAGGGGCAGAATATAGCAGGTATTAACCATCTTACTTTCCATTGCATGTTTCTAAAATTAACTGGGAGCCCACTGCAAAGCTTGTACTGGTTGTATTGGGAAACAGCTGAGCCCTGCAAGATTATAGGGGTGATTGATGCCAATCCTGTGTTTAAAAGGCACCTATCCAAGCTTTGACAGTTTCAATGTTAAGAATGCAAATATTATTGTAAATATCATTTTTTTTTTGAGAGTAAAGTAGGAGAAAAATATTCCCGGAATTATTTTCCTCTTCTCCTCCATGAAAGTCCTGGACTTACAGCTGTTAGTGTTTTATTCAGAGATTGAGACAGTGATCCTGAATCTTAAGTCTCTCTTCTGAGAAGATGCAGCTGTATTTTAAATCTCTGTGTTATTTTGTTTCTTGAGAAGGAAGTTGATTAGGACTGCAGGATCAAGATTTTTTTTCCTTGTGCAACCTGTTAAGATTATGGAACAGTAGTACTTGAAAACTTCTGATTAGTGGCTCCTGTCTTTTATTAATAAAAAATTTCTGTACTACTTGTTGTTAAGTGCATCAGATACCTTCCTTGGCATCAGCATTTCCATTTTACTGACATTTCTCCCGTTTAAGATACATGTGGGTGACTGGGAAAGAGCCTCTTACCTACTATGACATGAATTTGTCTGCTCAAGATCATCAGAACTTTTTCACGTGTGATACAGACGCCCTTCGGCCTTCAGATACAGGTACCTGTACCATATGCATAAGATACATAACAATTGGGGGATGTAAAATGGATATATTTAATGTACTTGGAGGTGGCACAAGCTGTCATGTCAGATGTTTTGTGAATTAGCCTGTCTCTACTATGCTGGAGGTTTAATGTGTGGATTTGGGAAGAAGATTTTTTTTTTTTTTACCTTGTGCTTTCTTACTAAAGGCTCTCAGGATCCTGACATATTATTAGAACTCACTTGTTCATTACTTTTTTTTTTTTTACAACGCAATATTGAAAACGTGGACTGTTTTCTCAACAACCAGTCAAGTGATCTCATTTAAACTTTATGGACAGTGCCTTCTCCATTGTTTTGTCATCGTGTTCCCAATGTTTAGTGAAGAAACTGCTCTCTACCTGGCTATTGTCAGACTAGCTCCTAGCTGTTACCAATTTGTCACGTTCCGGAAGCGTTACTTGTCAGCTCGTTGCGACGTTTTTGATATGAATTATGTATTTCTCTTTCACAAGTGGAGTGTATTGTCTCTCTTGCTAAGCCAAGACTAATATTTTGTTTCCAAAAGAAAACTCAAACATTTTTCCACGTTATTCTTGCTGGACAGCAGAAAGTTTTGTTCCAAAAGAAACATGTATAGATTCTTCAGTTCTCTTATCATGCTTTGAGATAGGCCAGATATGTGATTCCATGAACGTAAGGTTTTGGAGTTATTTCAGGACTGTTATTTAGTGTGAAAGCTGTTACACCGGCACAGATAATGGTAGCTCTAAGCATGTTGTCTGTCTTTTGCTAGAAGCTGACTTCCAGTTTGGGATTCCCATTTTTCCCCGATGGAAGCATTCCTTCAGAATTTCCCCTAGATTTCCAACTAAGGGAAAGGTTTAGAGATGCTGCATTCCATTTGTTTGCTCTTCATCTGGCTGTGATTTTGAATTCTAGTTGTAATTCAGATTTCCCTTCTGAGTAGAAAGAAGTCACCATTTTTATTTGTTTCCTAGAACACTTTCTAATAAGGTGATAACTATTGTGTATATTGAATTGGCCTTGTCTTGTGGCTTTGCCACTCGAATATACTTTGTAAATTTAAAAGGACATTGTTTAACCCTTTATGAACTGGTAGTTATCTAAACACTGAAGTATTTCGTAGATATGTGCAACACAGATCTCAACTCTATCGCTGTTTTCTTGGAGGTTCTGTTTGAAAGCATAAATTAAAATTCTGTGCAGGTCTGTGCAAGAACCTGTGTTTAACAATTACTCCTGCCAAGCTTTCAAGAAGTCTTGGGAAATGTTTCCAAAAGCTGTAGTAATTTAGAAATTGTACATCTGTCTGGTTATGTAAGCTGTCTTTGCTTCTCAGTGTAGGAGTTTTTAAATGGTCAGTGAATAATCTTCCTGATGGCGTCGCTATCTTAAATCAACTTTGTGACACAGTGAGAAGTTGCAAGATTCTGCTGCTTTCGATAGAAACTCTTGCTGACATTGAAACGTTTATTTCCTTAGAACAGTTACAAAGCAAAGAGGTGTTTGCAAACGCAAGTGAATGTTAACACAGAACCGAGGCGTGAGCAGCCTATATTGCCTCACCTTTTCTGGTTTGCTAGCAGATGTTTGCCAGCCTCTGTGTATCTCACCAGTCTTTACATGTTTTTGCAACAGTTATGCAGAAAGCGTGGCGAGAGAGAAACCCTCAAGCCCGGATTAAAGCAGCGTATCAAGCTTTAGAGTTAAACAATGAGTAAGTTTAGATTATAGACTCCTTTGCTTTATTTCTAGACTGAAAAATTAAATGGAGCGAAGCCAAGCACAGTGTTGGTTTCTTATTCTGGTCATAATTAGCAAATTTTCTCAAAGTTTGTATTTTTCTCTAAAACTGAAAAGTTTTGTTTTCCTGACGCTACTTTAGCGTCGCTCAGAGAATATTATTGTAGGTTCACATAAGTTTAAACTGCTTCTTTCTGGTTCTTCTGTACTGATTCAAAAATAGGGTACTTTGTCCCTCAGAATGATTTGTGGCTTTTTGCCTTGTTACAGTTGTGCCACTGCGTATGTTCTTCTCGCAGAGGAAGAAGCAACAACTATTGTAGATGCTGAGAGGTATTTTAAGCAGGCTCTGAAAGCAGGAGAGATGATTTACAGGAAGTCTCAGAACTGCCATTCCCAAAGTCCCCAGCACGAAGCACAGCTAAGTAAGCACTTTTGAATCAAAGAAACACTTATTTTTATGTGAGCAGCAGTGTAAAATTGAAGTTAGAATTAGTGATCCTAGTTTGATTTCCAGTTTAGTGAGGCACTTCTTACTGTTTCAGTATGCTTATGCGTGGTGTGCTATGTGATCAGTTGTAGTACCTGAATGAATCAAGAAAGTGGCAGTTGTGCTGTGTATTCACCATAGGTTGTCTTCCAAGGCTTGATGCATTGTGTTTTGGACAACTGGGTAGATAGAGCAGGCTAACAAATCAATTAGCGTTTGTCCGTGGCATCTTCTGTTATCACAAAAAATGTTTTGGAAAGAAAACAGGTTTTTTTTTTTTGTAATTTAACCTGTTTAAAAGTTGCTGGCATTGGTCTAGATTGGCTTTGGTTTGGGACAGCGGTAGTAACTGTTCTATGCTTTTACATGTGACTAGGAAAAAAGCTGTAGGATTTTTGGTGTGTTTTTGAGGGCCAGGAAGGACTGAAACTGATGAGTCTATTGTTTTTGGTTTTTTAATCAGGAAGAGACACCAATGTACTGGTCTATGTGAAAAGAAGGCTGGCCATGTGTGCAAGAAAACTTGGAAGAATTCGAGAATCAGTAAAAATGATGAGAGATGTAAGTAATTAGAAAAAAAAATGGAGTGACTGTTGTCTCTCTTGTCCAGTTTGCTTCATGCCTGGCTTATGAACTACTCTGCCAAAATAGTTGGCTTTATACCTCATCCTAATTTTTCTTTCCCTTGCCCAGCATGTATAATAGCTTGCTTTTGTACAGGAAAATATTACTGACCAAATCAGTTCACTATGGGAGATGTGCAAATCTGAGCTGAGAGCATGACTGAATCTCGGTATGCTAATTTTCTAGTAGGTGTATAGAGGAAAAAAGTGATGACTTTAAGGTAGGAATGATGCAGATTTTTTCATGCTGCTTCTTGTCAGTTTCTAACACTGTGAAAGAGCAGAACGTTGAAAAAGCTTAAATTATTCTGCTGATTTTTATTAAATATTCGGGGATTCAAGTGAATTTCTGTATGTGCCTTATTTATTTCTCTTTTCTGATTTTCAGTTAATGAAAGAGTTTCCACTTCTCAGCATGCTGAATATTCATGAAAACCTCCTGGAAGCTTTACTGGAGTTACAGGCTTATGCAGATGTCCAGGCAGTTTTAGCAAAGTATGATGGTAAGTGATATCTGTTGGGAAATGTTGGTGGGTTTGTGTAAGCCTATAGGTGAACTGGACAAGGTGTGCCTGTCTAAAAGCAGATGTCTGCCCAGTATCTCATCTTTTCAACTAGATTCTTATAGCCCTCCAGAGTGTGGACTGTTTTTTTGTTGTTTTTTTTTTTGAACTGTGAGCTCAAATTTAGTCAAGCTGTAAGCCAGTACACACTTTTTAAATTAACTCTAATTCATGAAGAGATCTTGGAGCTCACTTTGCCTCAGCTCAAGGATTATTTTAATTTTTTAATCTCTTCTGCATCCGTGCCTATGCCTAATTTCATCAGCCTTTCTCAGTTTAGCACAAGGCCCCCTATGTAATTGATGTAAATGGGCTGAACAAGGTAGTTTTCCCTTCTGCCGTGTTCCAGGCTTGGCTTCATAATTCTGTAATGCTGAGGTTGCTTGTCAGAGATTATTAGTGACATACATGCATATTCCTTGCCAGAGATTAGTGGTATATAAGCTCTTGTCCGTTAATTGGCAGCAGTTTGCTTTCACTTTCCATCTGAACTAATACATTTCAGGTGTTGTACAACTCTAGATAAAAGCTAATAAAATGTGAACTTCCTTCATAGCTTCAGGGAGTTAAGAACATCATGTTTTTGCCAAGATCCTGCGCCTGTTGTATGTGGCCACCCCAAAAGCAAGCTCCTTTTATTTGATTGTCTGTGTTCTTCTGTGTGGGTTCTTATTAATTTAACAAAATCATTTGCTTTTTTCCCGGTGCTTCATTGTTAACATCAGAAATTGTGACACTTCCTTAAGAAAAGGTTTCTGATTTTTTTTTCCTAAGCATCTGGAAAAATGAGCATGAGCTTCAAACTCTCTGTAGCCTCCCTGTGTTTTGCTTGGTACGACAGCCAGACTTCTAGTAAGTGATGGACAAGCCTAGGATGGGATTTACAAAAAAAAAGCAAGAGCCATCTGACTATACACAACATGGTATTTGGGAATTAGACCCCAGACTTTGTCTGCTTTTAAAGTAAACTTGTACTGTGGAGTGCTATCCTTCCAATCTATAATTGTCAGCTCAAACTTAGCCTTGCATGTTCTACAAAACCTATAACTAATAGATTTTTTTTTTCCTGTGTAACTGGAAAAGAATGGAAGCTGCATTTTCTGTAAGATTTGTCTACCTGTCTGTAACATAATTTTTTGGTCAGCTTTTAGATGGCCTCTCGTTTTTTGTAAAACTCTGTGTTAATGTTACAAATTAGGCAAAGATTAGAAGCTTGTTTTAAATCTTCCCGAGTTAATCCAGGAAAAACACACTGTTCCTAAGCGTACATTTATATATGCACTTCTCTTTGAGTTCAGTTTCAGTCTTCTGTTATGTTTTAGTCACTTTACTGCCTAACTACAGCTCTGAGTTTTTAATCTGACGCTGACTAGTGACCAGAAAGACGGCTGCGCAAAGAAATTCAGTGTTTATAGACAGAGGTGGAATGTTCTGGATGTTATGTTTATTGTGTGGTGTACCAAAATCAAAAATCTTTAAGCTCGAAGGAGGTCGATTGAAAATGTTTGTCTTGCCTTAAAATCTTACAGCTTGCTTATTTTATCACAGATATCAGTCTTCCAAAATCGGCGGCGATATGTTACACAGCAGCCCTGTTAAAAGCCAGAGCTGTTTCAGAAAGGTAAGCAAGCACATCTGAGAAAGCAAGGGTTGGTTGCTAATCTTGAATTAAGCTGTAAAATATGAATTAAAAAGGTCTAGACTCAATATGTAATATATTTCTCAGAGCGAGTTATGCATATTTATATACATGGTTAGTTATGTATAATTAACTATATAGTTAGGTATAGCGAAACATAATTTTAAGAGTCCGTAGAGTTAACACAGGTGAAGATGGTTCTGGAAAGCCCATGCACACATGTACCTCTGTATACATCTTGTTTTCAGTACCTTGCCTGTGGCATTCAGCAGCTCTTCGCTTTGTGGATTGGGTGCTAGGTGATAGCTGTGGTTTATTGGCATTGCACTTGGATTCTGGTCTGTTTCAGTGGCTGATTCCAACTTTACCTCCCCTTAGCTGGTGTCCTATCAATCTCATGAAAGATACGGGTGCTCAGTCACCCTGGGAGGTCGACATGAAGTTTCAGAAAGTTTAACATATCTTTGCCCCGTGGGCTTGGATGACAGTCAAGATACTTAAACTAGCATGAACATTTGCCTCCGTGAAACAAATCAGTCAGTTTTAATGAACTTCAAGCTTATACAGCAAATAAACACCTGGTTAGTGTTTATTATTTATTACTTCTGTTCAGTATGAATTTTCCCCTTCAGGTTCTCCCCAGAAACTGCCTTCAAAAGAGGGCTTAGTACAGCAGAAATAAATGCTGTGGAAGCAATTCACAGAGCTGTGGAATTTAACCCTCATGTTCCAAAGGTAAGAGGTAATTTTCTATTGGACCACTTCATTGTTTTTTGAAAGTAGTTGTTTTATATTATCATATTGTTTGAGCCCCATATTTTCTTGAAGTTGATTTTTAACTGTGGCCCTTGAGTTACTAAACAGGCAAGTATTTATACCATAAAGGTTTCTTGTAATAGGTTATGCTCAAATGGTTTTGATTTAAAACAAAAAAAACCCTCAAAATTGTCTAACTTGTTGGAAACACCACTAATGCATTTCTGAAGGCTTTTCTTGGATAGGGATAAATATTAGGAAGTGTAAAATTAGACATTTAAAATCCCTGTAGCCAAATTAAGCTTCCAAACAATAACTACTTGCAGAATTTCAAAATGCTTCTTAACGTCATGCTTAGAAGCCAGGCTCTGGAGCTCTGGTTAGTGATAGAGCTGCCATCATTGATTTTCTTCATTTTTAAACAAGAGTAAAAGCCAGTACTAGTACATGAAGTAATTTAATGTCTCATTGCTTGAAGTGTCCAAGATAGGGATTCCACTGAGCACTGTGCGGAAATAAAATTCTATATTGCATTTTACTGTCCCAATATTGGTGATGCTTTCAGTTTTAAACCTTGAATGCGAAAGGTTTGCTTAGGTCTGGACCTAATCCTCTGCAAATGATCATGGAGTCCGAGTGACTATTGCTATGAAGGCTCAAATTATCCAACCCCTCTATTCTGTCTGCCTGTCCAATCTAATAGAATGTGCACTGGGGAAGCTAATTGCTGGGAGAAATTGCTGCTTGTTTGCATGACTGATCAAGAGCGTAGCAAGTTCATTTCAGACAGTCTCAGACAGATTTTTCTTTTGCCTCTGCCTTTAGGGGAAGAAGATTATAACGCATTATCATTATCTAAAAGTTTTTTTAAATTTTGTTTGTCCTTCAGTTGTTTCAGGAGTCCCTTGTACCTTTTGTAAGTAGCGAGATACCGTGTCAGAAAGTCTGTTTGCACTCAGTAGTTCTACAGACAATCATGGAAACTGATGCCAGGTCTCAGTAGTTTGATCATCTCTTCTGATTGTATACTTATCCATATTTTTTTTAAATGACTTTTTAAAATTAAAATGTTGCCTTCAAGCACTAATGTATTGGGCTGGACGGCAGAATTTTATTGGTTGCAGTGATCAAGTGGGGAAGAAAGTCTGTTTTTCGAATTTGCAGCCTGTTCTGTCCCATAGACTAATGATAAATAAACGTCTAACGTAGAGATCTCTTGGGTCTGGTATCCAATGAAAGTGGTTTTCTTTACATGTAACATCGTTTTGTGTAAGGAAAACTGCCTGTTTCTCTCTGCTCGGGGTTACACTTTGATGTTTTTGCTTGGAAAGCGAGGAAATCGTTTTGCAGTGCCAGGAAAAGGCTGCTGCTTGGGGTTGTGGCAGGGCTCCATCACAACTGCTGCGTTTGCACTCGAAGCGGCTCGTACAGCTGAAAACTGGGCACTGGGGAGAGCATGAGGAGTCAGGTCAGAGGTCAGATATCTGAGACCATTTTCCCACAGCAGCCCTGTGTGAGTGATCCTTTACTGTGTTAAAAAAAAAAAATAAAAAAATTGGAGAGGATTAGAGAGGATTAGCAAGAATATTACCCTCCAGAGTGTGGGCCCAAGGCACTAAGAGAAGAACCTAGCCAGGCAGTAAATGTGCTTTATTTGGCCAGGGCACAACCCCTACTACATTCCTTCA
The DNA here is from genome assembly GCF_002078875.1 of Numida meleagris. Taxonomy (NCBI): domain Eukaryota; kingdom Metazoa; phylum Chordata; class Aves; order Galliformes; family Numididae; genus Numida; species Numida meleagris. Next base: position 3,688,620 of record NC_034433.1, on the reverse strand, counting down.
AGAATCTGAATGGGAAAAGTTAAGTCCTCAAACTAGATTAGTAAATAATCTCATAGTTTGTGGCATCTGCTGAAATAAATCGGCGAGCAAGCCGCATTCTTACACTTCGGGAGACAGTCAAAGGAATCGCTAGCTACAGTGATCAAAGGTGAGGATTAGCTTTGGCTGTTATTGAATGAGACACTATATGGTAGGGGAGAACGACTTGCAAGTAAATAATAGAGCTGGAACTGTCACTTAATTCTTTTAAAAAGACTCGTCTTTTTTTAAAAGCGGAATTCAAAAGGAATACTTCTCTTTGTTTTTTTAATATACAACGAAGATGCAAAACTGTGTGTCCCATGTATCAAGGAAAGTTTTAAGTGATTAAGTCTTGTGTTATTTGACCCTTCTGTGCATCACACATTCTGCTGATGTATGGGGAAAGTTCAGATTGGAGATACTTGATGATAGCTCCACAAAACCAGATTAAATTAAGGTTTTCCTGGGTTTGGTGGATTGCTCTTTGATTAGCGTACTGATGCTTCCTGATTGACTCCTGGTACTTGGGAGCTAACACATATTTAGCCTCCTACATTGAGACTTGCAGTGATGAAATGATGAGCAAAAATAGCAATTTTTTTGTTAGCCTAAACTTGTAGTTCCTGTGGCATTATACTTTGTGTGTGTACCACAAGAATGTTTTTTTTTCTGTTTGTTTTACTGAAGATGCTTTTTTTTTTTTCTTTCTTTCTTGGTATTTTGTGTGTGAGACCCCCATTCTGAGCCTTATACACTGCTGGGTGACTCAGTGCTTTTCACTTCCCCTGCCAGTGAATGCTACCTGCACTGTGTGAGGACTGGAGTGTTTTATCAGCACATGGAAGGTGGTCTCTGGTGCTCAGCTGCCCCTCCAGTGATCCTCTTTCACTGTTAGTAAAGATTTTGGAATATTGTGTGTAACGAGGTGTGCTTTCCTTTTTTACTTCCAGTATTTACTAGAGATGAAAAGCTTAGTCCTACCTCCAGAGCATATCCTGAAACGAGGGGACAGTGAGGCAGTAGCGTATGCGTTTTTTCATCTCCAGCACTGGAAGAGAATAGAAGGGGCTCTACATCTGCTGCACTGCACATGGGAAGGCAGTAAGCATCTCTTTTCATTTTTTTTCCTGTGCATTAGGCTAACCTCTTTGCCTTTATTCACCTCAGTCTCCTTTACTCACCTGCTCTCTCTCTTGCAAAGAGAACCAACCACTTGGTTTAGGTTCAGATCTAATGTCACTTTCTCTTTTTTTCAGCATTTAGGATGATCCCGTACCCATTAGAGAAAGGTCACCTTTTCTACCCCTATCCAAGTTGCACGGAAACAGCAGACAGAGAACTGTTGCCAAGTAAGTGGTTTGCAAGCAGTAATAATAAAACATAACCTAAGGACGTGTTCAGTTTGTGGTGTTCTGTATTTATCTTACTATGTTTTTGAGTTAGAGCTTCCCATGAAGGGGTTTCAACTATTTGTTGATGTCCGTCCCCAAATGATCCTAAAATATCTCACAGGTGTGTAGGGTAAACATGAGCTTGATTCTTTAAATTACTTTTTTAAAAGAAGTAATGGGTTTGATAACTGTCGTAGAAGAGTTGTTTCCTTTTTGCAAGAAGTCTTCTCCAAATGTTCAGTACTTTGAGCTTAACTATGGAAATATGAGCCTACAAGCTTTATTCTTTTGGTAAGGAGACCTGAAAATAAACCATTAATGCCTGTGCTCATCATTCTTAGGAAAATAACATTAATTTAGATTGGAATTGTGCTCTTAATTGTATGTTTAATAGAATTCCTCTGAGGGTAAACTTCTACATTGTGAATAAACACAAGTCCCACAGGACTGGAAAGAGCTACTGCAAAAGCAGCAGCAGACCCACTGAGACCACAGCTGTGGAAAGCAAATCTACACATACGTGTTTCTATTTAAAAACCTGAAGTTATATTTAAAATGTGTAATTTAAATTTGCCCCCAGACTGCTTTAAATTACTCATTTCTCACTTATGCAGGATATTGCAGAAGGAATTCCTCAGTTAGTGACTAACCCTAAATTGTAGACTTCCCAGCATAATTAAACACCAACACATGCAGATATTTCAACACAATCATTCACGCATTCCTGTTATGTTTAAAATATAAAACTACCCATAAATAAAACCATCTTAACACTTTTATTGCAGTACTTCCTCGAGAAACCTTGATACTTCATTTTAAATAGATAAATTTTAAAAAATTATGTTGACCAAATTAATGATTCAAAACTCCTGGACTGATCTGACTGTTAACAGTTCCAAATGGCTGTGAACACGTAGAAATGTCTTTCGTTGTCCTGATATATTCTGGATTTGATTCTAGTGTACCAATGAAGGAAAAACTAGTGCAAAAAGAATTCTTTCCATCTTTTAGCCTTTTCTGAGTTAGGCTGGCTTTTTCTACATTATGCATCTCCATATTTTAAAATCCAGGTGAGTTTCTGCATTGTATGAGAGTGTAATAGTTTTCCATAGTAGCCAGATGATTTCTTTGGTTTCTCAACAAAGAGCGAGTAAATTTTGAAGCTATTTTTTAGATTTTAAAACCAGCTCATGAAGGAATATGCAGCCCTTTCATAATTACTTATGTCTCTAGAAACTGCTTTTCCTCATTTAAAGACCTTTCGGAATCAGTGGCTAGAAATCAGAGCTGCAGGTATTCTTGGCCAGAAGTAATTGCAAATTCACCAAACAGATCCTCAGCTAGTAACCAGTTGTAGTGTCTTGAGTGCTGAAAGCTCCATATGCCAGCCCCTTAGCCTTGCTAATCACCTTCTTTTGATTTTGTTACCGTAGATTGGAAATTGCAAGGAACTGCTATGTGGAGAATTTATAACCTTGTCCTGGTGCTGTTTTCTTTGAGGTCTACTCTGTCAGCTGCTCTGAAAAATTTACTGTAGTCTGCCAACCAGCAATCTTTGAAAAGTATTGAGGACCTGCTTTGCATGTGTTTATAACATGGTGGTTGTCTTGTGCACACCGAGCTTCTTAATCTTACAGGAAGGACAGATCTGCTCCTCTCTCCAGATTACAGAATTAGGTTGAAAACACCTGAATGGTTGAAATGGACCTAGGTAATTTTGACAGCTTGTGAATTGTGTAACTCTTCCCTCCATACAATTAGAAATATCAAAAGTTAAGCCTGATGAAATGCTTCAGAAGTAAGTCTCATGCCAGTTAAAAAGAAGGCTAGGAAGAGAAAGCTGTAGCAATAATTGAGATGAGCTTTTAACGTGAGGGGAAAACTTTTGAGAAGTTCCCATAAAGTACTGGGATTTAATATGTTGTGCTGTACAATAGTCTTGAGACTGAATTTATCCCTTCTGTAAGCCCGGAGTGAAACGTAAGGCTGTGTACATAATTCAGAAAATTGTCCCTGATTATCAAGTGCCAATATTCCTTTTCTTTTCAGCGTTTCACGAAGTCTCCGTTTACCCACAGAAGGAGCTCCCCTTTTTCATTCATTTCACAGCAGGCCTGTGTTCCTTTTCGGCAATGCTTGCACTCCTCACACACCAGTTCCCTGAGCTGATGGTTGTTTTTGCTAAAGCTGTAAGTATGGTCTCTGCCATTTCTATTTTAACAATGTTTCCCACATCTTTGTATTTTAACACTCAGAGACACCGCTTTCCATACAGCAGATGTTTGCTGTGCTTCACTGCTGTATAGGGCTTTGGTTTAGGAGGTTTTGAAGCTTTTTGAGAAGTGAATAGAAAATAGGATGGGCTCCACAACAAAAAGATTATTACTGAGCACTGGAAACTAGTAGCATTATGTGAATGGAACTGATGAGAAGAGACCAGGATTGTTTCTGTTCTTTGCTACTTTAAATATATTTCAGTATGTCTTCTACTGAGCTGCTTGTTCCTATGGATGGCTTCTGTGTCCGTCTCCTTTCTCCCTCTTTCTGCCCTGTTCTTTCTGAGTTTTCTTTTCCTTGCTTACCTGTTAATATTGCTACTGACTGTAACCTTATCATCTTCTCCTCTACACTGGAAGCAGCAGTGTCTTACTTCAGCAAAGAGGAACAAACTGAATGGGCAGCTTCCCTTATGCACAGACTCAACCTTCCTTTTTTTTTTTTTATTAAGCCTTTATTGAACTATGAACCTTGTGTTTGTGTATGTATGAATGTGTATAACAAGTGATGCACAAGTAATTGTTCACCACCCCCTGACTGATGCCCAGTTAGCCTCCGTGAGCAGCAGAAGAGAGAGATGAACTCCCATCCACCTCCAAAACTCCTTCTGCACAACGTCATATGGTATGGAATGTGCCTTTGGCCAGTTTAAGGCAAGTGTCCTGATTCTGTTCCCTCCCACCTCTTTGGGTCCTTCTCTGAGAATGGCCTTGGCTCTGGACAGCACTGCTTAGCAGCAACTATCAACATCGGTGTGTTATCAACATTGCTTTTCTCCTAGATCCAAAACATAGCATCATACCAGGCACTCTAAAGAAAACAATTCCATCCCAGCTGAAACTAAGACACACCGAACTCTCAACTAATTGTTTTTTCAATCTCTGCTAGTAAAAATAGAGGGTGGAAGGTTCTGCTTTCTTGCTGTTTTACTGCAGCAGGTAATGGGGACCTGGGACATAAGCCCTTTTTCTTAAGAATACATTGCTCCTAAAAATGTTGGATTTACTTTATTTATACCAGTCCACAAAGCCCAAATCGTGCAGGTCTGAGAGTGGGGCCTCATATCCACACAGTTCTGTTGATCTTTATGTTGGAAAATGTAGTTGGACATGCCAGTGACAAATTTCAGTACTGCTCGTAATTGGCTGGGCTCATAGTAACCAGGGTCTAACTATCTGCTTGATTAATTCTGTAAGGACTGCATTAGCAAAGTTGTATGATTTCCAAAGAGATACAAGGTCAAATGTTATGCTAACAAAGAATTGCTTGGTGAAGTTCTCTCTGCTGGGTTTCTTGAACCTAAAAAAGACTTTGTACAAGTTAGTTGGCTTTGTGTAATGGCAATTTGAATGTCAAGTGACTCGTCCAAATGTGGGGGGAAAAAAAAATCAATGTTTGGCCATTTGTCAATGTGTTTATTTCACTTTCTTTAGGAAAGGGTAGATAGTATATGCTCAGCAGAAAAGGTGATCAGGAAGCTTGCATGTCACCACGTAATTCCTCCCACCAGTTGACAGTGATCTCTGGCACTGACAAAGGGTTCTTGCCACTTCCTCTTCTAGCTGAATACTGCAAAAAGTGGAAATTTCCTTGTTAGATAAACAGACAATAAGAGAATTCTGTATTAATGTCTTGACATCAACAGCTGAGAATGATATTCTGTCTTCCAATATTCTGCTATTTTTGACAGAATTAGTGTTAAATTCCATTCATACTTCAATATTCTTGCTTATATTAATTATTAGATGATTGCACTCTTGATCTTATTCCTGATGTTTTCAGGACCATTCAGAAAGCCTGTAAGAAACAACTGATATTTCAATATCAAACTCAAACTTTCAGTTGTATTCCTGGATTGCTTCAGCTCCCCTGTAAGTTTTCTCTGTATTTAATAGAAATAATGCTGTGATGAATGCCAAGACTTCATAAAATGTTATCATAGAATCATACCTCTTGTGCTTTGGAGGAATGTGGCAGAAGCATCTGGATGAATTTTCATAGAATTGTGGAACTATTTAGGCTGGAAAAAACCTTTAGGGTCATGAAGTCCAACCATCAGCCTGAGCCACTGAATCCCATCACTGAACCATGTCCCATAGTGCCACGTCCACACATCTCTTAAATACCACTTCCCTGGGCAGCCCTTTGCGATGCTTGAGCACCCTCTCTGTGAAGAAATTCTTCCTAAAAAGAAGAATTTTGTACTGAAAATGGAAGCTTAAGTTCTATTTAATTACCTGCAGGTAATTCCAGGGCTTTTAAGTTTTCTAAGTGAAAAGAAAAATCCCGTGTATTTCATGATTTCGAGTATTATTTCATGCTACTACATTTTAACTTATTAAATGTAATGATTTGAGATGATAAAGTTCCAGATGGTTGATCCTTGGAGTGCCTCACCTTAGTGAAGACGTGGGCCCAAATAGATTTCCAGCAAAGTGTTGGAATTGTTGAATTTACAGCAAATCTAAGTACAGATTTGGGGATGGCAGTTAAAAAGTATTGTGTATAGAGATTTTTTTTCTACTGTAACTAAGTGACTCATAAATATGACTACTTAATTTGCATTTCTGTTTCTTCTTGAGCTGATGTTTCCTGCAGTTGAACCTAATATGCCTCTGTGTGAACTGTTTGCCTCCAAACAGCTTTAAGAAGTCGAATACCTTTCTATTGACTTTAAAAGTTGGAGTTTACATATTTTCATTTGTTAGTGCTTGAGTTTGTTTCCTCCATAATAAATCACAGGGTAAACCTTGGCAAATTGCTAAAAATATTCCAAGTGGCCAAAAATCACAGTGAAGCATTTACTAGTTCCAATGTATACAGTCTAATACACCATCAACAAAAGGCTTTAGCACTGGCACCTACTCTGATTCAGCTCCCTTTGAAACTGATGGCAGTCATTCCATTGTATTCCCTGGTGCTGGGATCAGGCACTGGGGGGAACTTGGTTGTGTTTTATGCAGGTGGAAGAGCCTGCAGTCACTGGGGGCTGATACTTGCAGAAGTGCTCAGCGTTTACTGATCTGGTTAGAAGCTTTGGGTGGTGCTGTGGGTTAGGGATCAGTCAGCCTTGCTGTTTGTTTCAGTGAGATTTCTGATCTCTTGGAAAATTGCTCTCATAGTGACAGTCTGAGACAGCACTGTGTCGTATGTAGTTGGTGTTCAGATTGGGTTGGTGAGTGGCGGAAGGAAAGAGATACAGAAAATGGATGACACTGGTCTATCCAGCCGAGCAAGCTAAAGAACATTTTCTACCAAAACAGCAGACAAAAGGATCTGATTATTTTTCCATTCGGTATGAATTTTTAATTTTTATTAATTACATAGGTGGAGGACTGGGTAACTGTGTATTGTTTTGCAAAAGTGATGCCACACAACGCAGTCTGTACGAAGTCTTACAAAGACACCGAGGCATCTGCTTTCAGGAAAACTGCAGATGCATTGGCAGCAGACACTGCAAACACTCTGGTCAGAAATTCCTCGCCATGTCCAACATGCTTACCTTCAAAAAGATCAGTCCCAGATTTTAAGTCCTAACCTTTTTTCCCAGTATATGCTACTGGAATAGACCAGTGTTAGTTAAAGTGCTGAAAAAATACTGCAGCAGTGTTCCAGTATCCTACTGCAAGCATGTTCTTGCTCAGGGAGTTGGACAAAATCCGAAGGCAATCCATGTTCCAAAGTATTTTGATACGGTTTGCTTGATATTTTCGCAACAAAGAAAGAATTCATGGGACCTAAATTAAAAATTGGCTAATTTTTATGATAGCAAGATAAGGAGAAAACATTTTTCATTCTGCATGGCTCCCCTTTAGAAGATTCCTCTCCCTTCTGCTGATAGCAGCCATCTCGAGGCAGAATACAGGACGAAGTAGAACCCAGTCTGGCAAGTCCTGCTTTCTGTGACACTCTGCTTTACTTTCTGAACAAATCCCCCTACCACTTTCCCCAAAGCTCATTAAGTGAGACTGGAGAATTAACTTTTTAGCCAGCTGCTGAACTTTTCATATTTATAAACACTTGAGTCTTTTGCTTATCTAAGAGAAAATGTGTATAGTTTGGAGATGTGCACTTCCCTGCCAATGTGCAATGAGTGGTTCTACACTTCATAGAAAAAAAAAGCCTGAAGTTTCCTGTCACAGCCGAGTGTCGATGCCAAGGGCAAAGGTTCCTTGCCTCACTAATCTACATCTTAACTCATGCACTTAATGTGAAGGTGCCACACGCACACAGGCAGTGAAGAAGCTAGCTGCAATGAAAAGCTCCTGCTCTGTTGTCAGTGTTATGTTTTAAAAGCCTTTTTAATGTAATATTGGAGGTTATGATAGAAGCCAGGAGGGCCGAAGTAAAACTCTCAAAGTAAATGAGTCCTGTCACTGCTGCCTCATGGGAAGAGGGTTTGCGTGAGGATAACGCAGGTCCCGGTTAGCTGGGAGGAGGGGGGTGGGTGTGGGGGTGTTGAGAAGGTGCAGGGGGGTTTGCATCATTTGTTTTAACTTAATCTTTGTTTCTGGAACTGTTTAGATGGCATCTGCGGATTCTGTCTGAAGAATGGGCTGCTCTTGCTGGGTTGTCTGTCTGTTTTTTATACATTTGAATCAATGACCTGTAAATAATCCGTGTCTGAATTGCCAACAAAATGCACTGCCCTCCTCCCCAGTGTGCTTCACCCCTGTGTAGTGTGGAGAAATGCTGTCCTGACGTGTGCTGCTTGTGCCTAGGTGCTGCGAGTACTGTGGCCCGTGAGTGCCCCCAGCGTGCTGGCATCTGGCTGAGCCCCTTCATCCCCTGGTGAGTCACACTGCTCACGCAGCACAAGTTTAAGGCTCTGTTTTGTCTATTTTTGTCCCCCATCCTTGTTGTTGCCTCGTCAACTTTAAGGAGACTCAACCTTTCTGTCTCCATTTACTGATGTCCAGAATTGAAGAAAAGCGTCACAGGTGTTGAGTGCTCAAGTGCGGTTCGATTCTCTGATTTCTTTCTTCATACCTTAAACCTATGAAATGAAGATGGCTTTTAAACTTGAGCTCATTTGTTCTCATTGCTGTGTTCTGTCTTTTTGTTTGTTTGTTTGTTTGTTTTTCCAGTTCTTTTGGAACTCTCCTTTTATCCTTTGCTGTGGAAACATTAAGATCCTCACGTTGTCCAGTCTGTGGCACCAGCTGACTGCAGCGTGCCTCCCAGAGGATTCGATTGCATTGTTCCCAGAGTGTCCTGGCAGCACCTCCAGGCATGGCTGGCTGGCACCTGGCTGTGGGAGGCAGCGAAGAAAACAGTGCTGTTCAGACAGCTGTCCTTTGTAGGCTGCCTTGTTGGTAATGGTGCTTCCTTCTTTGTCCGTAGCGTCCATAATCATCTAAGAAAATAGTTTTTGAGCAGCAACCTTATTGCTCTCTTCATCACTTGTACAACGGGAAGGTAATACGTCTGTAAGAAAGGAGAGAACGTAAGTTGGGCGGATGTTTTGAGCATTGACACTTCCTTCTCAGCTGCAGATGCGCCAGAACTGGCTTTGGTTTAATTTTGTAAGTCTTTTTCAAAATATTTGTTAAGAGCAAAGTATGGTTTTGCTTTCGTTATTAAAAGGTTGCTTCTTAACGTGTGGAGTTTGTTGAATTCTTAAGCGCCTGTTTTAATATAGATTACAGAGTGCAAACAAAGATTTATTTCTTCTGTATCCTGTAAGCTTGCATTACACAAGGAAATTGTAGTATAAACTCCTCTACTTCGTGTTTTTAATTCTTTAGATTGAATTGTATGCATTCTGTCTGTCAAATCCCTTTGCCTTGAAGAACGGGCTGTTTTCTGAAACTGCCCAAAGTGATTGTGGCATCTGCATGGGAGGCTCCTTGGGAAACCTGAACTTTCAAGTGTTAGCCCAAAGAAAAGTGCTATCATTGTTGATATCAAGATCTGAAGAGACCTGAGGTGTGGAGCGCTCTTAAAAGGAATTACTTCAGATATGGACCAGCCACAAGGGTCTGTTTACTGCAAAGGTGAACAGATAGCTGTGGCAGCCAAGTGCTTGGAGGTAATTGGTGTGACCTCCATTTCCACCCTCCCCCCATTAGAGAAAATGTCAGCTTCTCAACACTCAGGTCTGCTGCTCTGTACTGAGGAAGCAGGCTCGTGTTAGACACAGCTTCTTAGAATGTGGGAATTACAAAAATAGCGCAGGCTTGCAGATAAACACTCATTCTGTGCACACTAAAAGTTGTCCATCTTCCTATGTTTTTGTTGTAGACGTAGTTATCCATAATAACTAGGCAGATTTTGCATGCTTCATCTCCACTGATCTTTGTGAGAGATTGATGGGAGCTGTGACCTTGACGGCTTCTGTGAAAGGTGTCATAAATTACTCTAGTTTTTGAATCCTGAATGGAAGGAGCTTGCTGAAACCTCTACTGTTCTCTGAAGCAGTGCCTAAATCAATCCGCAAGAATGTTTTTTTTATTTGATTCTTTGTTGCAAGCAGGACTCACACGAAAGGGGATATTTTAATGAGTACAGATGAAATATTCCATAATTCTGATTCTCTCAAGGCCTTTCAGTGCAGTTGCAGCTTCTGGTGCTTCAGCAGAGCTTCCAGCCACAGGCCCCGTGGGCAGACGCAAGCAGTGGAGCCATCGTTCCAGCTTTTGGCAGAACGTAAAGTGAAAACATGCAATGTAAAGACTGAGAGTGAGTTTCTTCAATCTAGTTTTTTTTTAAAAAAAAAAAAGCCTACGAAGCAGACAGTCACCTGTGCACCTCCTGTTTGGAACTGGCTGAGACGGAGCACCCACATTGTAGGTAGGAATGCCATTGTTACTCCCCACTGTGTATTGGTTGGGCTGTAATCCAAGTTGAATACTTGAATTCATCAGGGAATCAAGAGGGGAACCCTATTGGAAAGGTAGTACCCAATTTTTTTTTTTGAGTTGCCTACCTAGTAGTAGGTGATTTTCTCAACTTTCCTTCCAGTTGAATTTTAGCCATTGGTGTTGTTTCTCACTGTGGAATCATTGTGGTGATTAATAGGTATGTTGTGTTCGTGTAATTTCACATCTTGGTCCACAGGGGCCCATAAGGTAACCAACCTAATGCTTTTTAAAGTTGAACATTTTCCAGCATTTGCGTGAGGTTATAAATGAAGCAGTGCCTCCCATGTATCATCCCAAGAGCTGCTTTCTTTCACTGTCCTCCCCTGACATAACAGTAACAGAAAGGGGATGGGCTTGTGCTGAAAGTATAGCTGGCAGCAGCCTATGTAATGAAAATGTTCCTGTCTTCCTAGAAGTGCCAGTAATTCTTGAGGAAGGAGGAGCTCTCTGCATGATTTCCTAGCAGGATTGTTCATGCTTTATAGCAACATTCCTTTGCCACCTTGAAGCAGGGGCTTAGCACCTGATGCATACCACAGTGCTACCATATCAGTCCACATGCAATTAAGTTGCATAATGTATATGTAACAAGACAATTATGAATCGGGATAGATAAGCATTGATTGTTGCCATTTCCCTGAAACATGCACTGTTGTAACCTCGTAGCCACTGGGATGGCAAAAGCCTTTTTAAGGCTTCATGTCGTGTAGCAGACTTCTCGAGCCTTCATTTTATTTGGAGGAGCCAATGAAAGTCAAGGAACTTGAAAAAAAAAATCAACATTTATTTATATACATGCTGCTAATATGTGAATAATTGTAGTCTCTTTGATTCACGCTGGCAGGATTTGCATTTGTTTTTTTGGTGGTGGTGGTGGTGTTGCTCTTAAAGCTTCTCAGAACAGCTCAGTTTTTGCTCAGCACTCTCCAGACATTTGTGTTGCAATTGTCTCCTGCAGTGGTAAGTGACTTTGTGCTGAGCAGCTTTCGAGGGGCAAAACTTTCCTCTGGCTTATAATGTTACAGCAAGAAAACTCTTAAAAGCAGCTGTGAGACAGCGTAGGCTTACAAACTCTTGTGGTTGACAGAGGCAGCATGAGGCACGTCTAGTTTCTTTAGGCTAATAAGCCACATCTGAATTAGCTTCTAGGTAACAAGCTCTGTTGCAGTTGTACATCATGGTGTTAGCCTTCTGTTCTTGAAAGCAGCATTACTACTGCTTATGCACACATGCACGTGGCTGCAGGACTTTCCACCCTGTCAGAAACCACAGTCACCATTTGTCACTGTGCTGACAAGCTCATGCTGGAGGTGCTCACCTCTTAGCCCCGGCTGCTGCATTGGAGGAGCTGATGGCCAAGGCTTACGGCACTCAGCTCTCCCATGCCACGTCTCTGGCATGGACCAGGCCAGGTTATTTCCTGCCTCCTTGTCCTGGAATTGTTGTGAAGGTGCCAAGGCGTAGATCCATGACTCTGAGCAAGGCAGTGTTTAAAGGTCATAGTCGAGATCATTAATAACAAGGTGCAAACGGCTGGTTTATATGTAACGTGAAGCTTTTTACTTATTTCATTTTTGCACTTTGGGGGCTCTGTTTGCTTATGGAGCACTTGGTGTCTGGTACCTATTTAGGCTGAGAGCAGGCAATTGGGTTCCTTCAGGCCTTCAGAGGAATGCAGAAAATTGTTCTCTGGTGTTGTAATTCTGCTGGGATAACTGGAGCTTATTTGTCTCACTGCTTATTAAATGCATACTTGTCTTGAGGTCCTCTTTTTTTTCTTTTTTTTTTTTTTTTTTTTCTGAAAAGCGTTGGGTGAATCCCAAGGACCACAAGTGAGAGGAAGATTCCAGGGGGAGGGGGAGAGCGAAGAGCCTGCACCTCTCCTCGAACTGCATCATTGGCCTCCTGTGCCAGCAGGCTGAGGAGGTTAAACACGAGAGCAAACTCCCGGAGAGAAAAGGAGATGTACATATGGGGGTCTTACAGACATAAATTAATCTGCCCTTCCCCCCTGCCCAGAGATGACAGGCTGAGGGGAGATGCACCTCCCAAACTACTAATATATGGGGTGTGTGGTTGGGAGCCACATGGAACTGCATTGAGGTTTCAGAATAGGAACAGCTGTGGAAGCAGAGAGCAGATGTGTGTTGGTGCTGTGTTCTGAACGGAGGATGGTATTGGTAGCACGGGCAGCGAGCGCAGATGGGATTTGGATTCTGCCAGCCTCCCAGCAATACCCACGTTCCCATGCTTTGCTGTTAACTAGAAGAAGCAGACTCCTCACTTCTCTTTCTGCAGTTAAAGGCTGTATGGCTGCATAAGTGCTATGCTGTCTGTTCTGATCTTATGGTTCAAAAACATCCCCTAACCATCAGGTCACGCTGGCAGCAGCAGTAGTAGTGGGCTTCTGTGTTCAGCCTGCTCTGGTCTGAATTCGCCCACATGTTAATAAAGATAGGGAGAAAGGCAGCTTCAGTTTTGAGCTCTGGCTCCCTCCTCCCTTCCTTGCACCTCCCAGCCGAGGCGTGCTCTGCATGCCCCAGCCCCAAGCACTGCAGGAAGAGGTCTGTGATCGGGGATGCTGATCATCGGCTTGGAATTTTCCTCTTCATTTCCAGCTTCGATTGTTGTGTCTTGCTTTTTGGTGGGCCCTTAGGTGAGTCTAATCATTGGGGAATGCTGGATAACACACCCGTGCTCATTGCATCAGTAAGGGTGCTTCCATGAAGATGAATACATGTCTCCATTGGGGATCTTCTTGCTTTGGTTATTTCTGGTCAATGACATTTTCTTCTACTCTGGATGCCTTGAATTGTGCAATCACACCATAGCCTCATCAGCTTGGATCCTTCTCTTAACAAACTCTCAATTTCTTTTCTAATCTGGCTATAGGCTATCATCAGTTATAAAACAGTGTGACAGAGTATGTGACTATTGCATTCTCCCATACTGACTCATCAGCTGAGATTTCAGAGAGTAATTCTCTACTGCTAGCTGGAGCAGCCCTTCGTGTCCAGTGTCCAGTAAGAAGAGAGATGAATGCTTCCACGCAGGCCTTGACAGGTTGTTCAAATGTTAGTCAGAATACCCTGATAAATCTATGCCTGAAACTTGGACCGGTCACAGGAGTGCGGCTGTTGGGCTAGCCCTGGTTCAGCACCCTGGCACAGGTGCACGAGCACCGCTTTCTGGATTGGCATGAGGGTGATGGAGAACAGAGGGGTCTACAGCTGTGACAAGGGTTTTCAGGACTGGGGTGTAACGGAGCGGTGCATACATTCTGGATTGTTGTAGGTCAGCGTTTGATCCATCTGCTCAGTACAACCATCCAGAAACATCGTGGGGTTGCCTGGGCCAAGGCCATCTCTCACTTGCACGTGGCTTGGTAGAGAGAATGCCCCATGTCTTGGATATATTTTGCCTCCTCCTCCTGTGCATCCTCCCCAGCTTCTTCAGGGAAGGTAATTTATTCAGAAGCTCATTTAGCAGTTAATTCTGCTCCTTGTTTGTGAGTTCAGCCATGCTTTTGACTGCAGGATAATTAGAACATGATCTTCCATAAAAGGCTCCCCGTACACTTTAGATTACTTAAGAGGGGCTTGTGAGTGGAACTGAGTATTCCCTGACAAGACTGCAGCCTTCATAAACTTTTATAGATGGAAAACATCTGCTTTCTGAAGATGAGTGCACCGAAGGGGAGTTTCGGGAGGCCTCATCTGTGAGAGGACTCACAGCGCTCTGATTTCCATTCAGCCTGCAGTGGGACGTCCTCCTGCACGAGCACTGGGGTTAGTTCTGTTAACCAGCACTGCTGGCTCCCGGGCATCGTGCTTGTCATGCTTCTGCTAATCGCTTGTTAATAAACAAGAGGAGAGCGCAGCCTCGCGTGGCCCTCTGCAGAAGGACCTCCTGCCTCGTGGGCTGGAGCTGTTGGGCTGCATCCACGCCCTCTGCTCCTGGTCCTTCTGCAGCCCTGCAGTGCCAAGGGCAGGCAGCGGGGCCCTCGTGTGCTGTCGGGGTGGGACTGCAAAGGGAGATGGTGCTGGGTGGGTTGGTGCTGCAGGAAGCACAGCCGGGCAGGGGGATCCTCACCGTGGTTTCGTATCTCTCTGCTCATGGGTCACCTCGGTTCTCATCCTGCAGGACCCCAGCCCCTCACAGCCTGCCTGGGGTGAGGTGCTCCCCGCTGCCCCCATGGGGGCTGTGTGAGCTCTTTGAGCCCTTCCCATCAAAGCAGTCCTCCATGGCCTTTCTGTCCCCGCTTAAGCCAGCATTTCCTAGGGCTGCCGGGTGGAACCCTCGCTCAGAGGTGGCTCTTTGCACAGCGGCCGGTGCGTGGCTTAGAAGCAGGATAATCTTTGTTCTAATCCCATCCTGCTACTGTGACCCTTTGAACGTTGGTGTTGCACAGAGGGAGCCGGGCAGGCTGACAGGAGGAACCCGTCAGTCCCGGGAGAGGTTGGACACCGTTCTGGAACAGCAGCGGTGTGAAATCAGCCCCGAGTTAAACGTGTTTACACGTGGGTGTCACTGCGGGCTCCTCCTTCCCATTGTTGGAAGCTTGTAACGCACATCAAAACACGCTCTGTGCATTTCCCGACATGCACAGGATTTCATTACGTGCCCTTCAGCGCAATGACGATCAGTAGGAGGAAAACAGGTAACGTTTCCCTTGGTCACAGTGCCTGGCAGAGGGCGGCTGAGCCCGGTGCTGCAGCACAGGCACTTTGCTACGGTCGGGCTGTGCCATCAGCTCCAGCTGTGCGCTCAGACTGGGGGCTGCTGCAGCCCCAGACCTTGCTGCCGTGAGCTCCTTGAGGCTTTGGTTCAGGATGTTGAGCTTCAGTATATGTTCAGGAATTGGGGTGGTTTAGGAAATCCTTTTTTTTTTTGGGGGGAGGGGGGGGATCAGTTTAGTTAAAGGGTTCGGTGCTCTTGTGCACTAAGGCTGCCTGTGTGGGTTGATCACACTGGGTACTCCTTTGATCAGTATCTGCATACTGAGTACAGCATCTCTGATCAGTGCTTGTGCAGGTTGGGGGGGGGGGGGGGGAATAGAGGGAATTTCTGGAGATGAGAGGGGTTAATCCCCATAACATATCCACTTACTGCTTGGCTGCTCCCTGCCCTCCTCTCACCAGCTGCAATTGTAGCTGATAGCTGGAGTTTGGGTGTTGTCAGGGAAAGATGTGGGAGCGGATCCGGTGCCTCCCGCCTGACCCAGCGTTCTGCTGCTGGCTGTCCTGGAGCACGCTGCTGCCAGGAGGGTTCCTCGTGGGATCTGGATACCAGGACACTGCTCTGTGAGGGGCGAGCACGGGGGGTGGCCGTGCCCTGGGATGGGGGAGCTGGGGCAGGAGGGGCTGCAGCAGCCGAAGCCCGCGGGGTTGGAAGCACAAAACTGGGCATGCAGAAATACAAAAAGCAAAGGACATCATTTTCTGATATAGGTTTATAATGAATTTTGACTTAAAATAATAAGCAGTATACACACAACGTACAAGTGAGTTTTACAGAGAGATGCTCTTGTATCCGTCAACTTCCGAACCTACCAGTAAGTTCACAGATCTCGTTTGCTTTCTCTAGCCCTCTGCCTGCGAACTTCTACGGCCAGCCTCCATCTGTCACCTTCGTCTTTTTGCAGTCGTTCAGGCTTCAGCTGACAGTCCACGACTCCGCGTGTCACCTTCGCCGGGAGACAGGGAGAGGACTGTGCAGGAGTTGCTCAGCGAGTGTCAGTAGTGCAGTGGGGACAGCGTGCCAGGGCTGCTCGAGGGAAGCACGGAGACACGGAGCATCCTGAAGGCTTTGCAACACCCTTCCTCTGGCCTTGCAGAAAGGTAAAAGCAAGAATGTCGTCTGCGAGAGTTTATCATTCAGAAACAGTGGGTTTAGTTTTGCTGGTGAAACTTCTCGGGGAGGGGCAGCGTGGCTCCGTCATTGCATCCCGATGGTCAGTCCTCTCAGTCCGTGTCTGCTGCACTGCCCCTCTGCGAAGGTAACGACGGCAGCAGAAGTTTCACAGTCGAAGCGAGGTTGGCTGCCTCCTGGGTACGGGGCCTGTTTTGCTGAGCAAATAGAAGGGTCCACAGCACCTCCCTGGGAAACGTAGCCCTTTCTTAGTGCTTTGCAGAGTTAATTAATTAAATAAAAGCCATGCAGTCGAACTACGGCTCCCAGAACGCAGTGGCCCACGGGGCGCAGGTGTTTAAAAATGGAAAAGGTCGGGGGGGTTTTACAGCCGGCTCTGCGCTTTGCCGCCCGTCTCCTCAGGTCTGGTCCAGCCACTCGGCCCGTTTGGGAGCTTTACACGTGTGCACGTCCACAGTGTCCTCGCACTCCTTGCAGCGCACAGCGCAGCACCAGTGGAACTTGCACTCGCACTTGGTGACGCGGGTGACGCGGGTGGTGTCGTAGCCCCGGCCGCAGCACATCACTTCGCAGCCATCGGTGCCGCGGGAGATCTTGTTGCACACGCGCCCTGCGGTGCCCAGCGAGCCTGGAGGGGAGCAAACGACAGCGGGTCAGGCGGTTCCCCCCGCACCGTGCTCAGAGCTCCCCGCAGCCCCCACCCATGCATCCACCACCTGGGGCCTCAGCCTGGGCTGTTTTATCGTCGTTTCCGACGCGGTGCGCCCAGATGCGCTGCTATGAGGTGAGGGCTGTGAGCAGGCTGCTTTGCACGTGCTTACTCTGCTTTGCTGCAGGCGAGCCTTGCAGCAGCAGCAGGGGAGCTCCACACTGCCCTCGGTGCCCGTGCTCAATTGAGGAAGCCGTGATCCCCCTGGACCAAGGCTGATGGGGGCTCTTTCCCCACCAGTGCATGGTACCCACGGAGCATCCTGGCCCCAGGGATGCTCCAAGAGACGTGGAGTTGCACCCTAATGGGGCCGGGCCAAGCTGCACCCTTGGGGGCTGCAGACCATCGGGGGGCAGGGAGAGCTGCTGTAGGTGCTTATGGGAGCTTTTGGCTGTACCTGCTGACTTGTCCATCACGCAGTAGTCAGGTGAGTTCTCAAAATACACCAGGTCTGTCTTCGTGGGCTTCCTGAAATTCTTGTTGGCCACGGTGAAGCCGGTGCCGTCCTGGTTCATGATCACCTGGATGGCCCCATTGTATTTCTTCCGCAGGTAATCCCCCGTTTTCCGGAAATCCGACATGGCCAGCCAACAAGTCCTTAGCGTGCAGGAGCCGCTGACCCCGTGGCATTTGCACTCCAGCTTCAGGAAGCGCTTCACAGCCTGCAGGAGGAGAGGGAGCACGTGGGGCCTGGGAAATGCTGGCCACGACCGGCGGGAAAGGAGCCCCAGGGACGGGTTCTCTTCGGGATCGCGGTGCTCTGGACCCTGCCCTGACCCCACGAACCCCAGCCACACTCACCATCCTCCCGCAGCGGTTGTTGTGCAGGTTCATCAGCGCCCGCGCGTCCTTCACTTTCTTCTCCTTGGCGTCCACGAAGGCTTTGGCGAAGCGGATGCCGTAGTTGATGTTGTCGCTGCAGCCTCCCCAGTCGAACTCCCCGCGCTCGTCCTTGGCGCGACCGCGCTTCAGTGGGTCACAGCCGCAGGACTTGAGCTCCCCTTGGCTGCAGGCGCGCGTGATGGCGTACACCACCCCGGCCGAGGAGATGGCGTAGACGAAGGCGGCCTCCCTGCTGCCTGCGGGCACAGAGCGTGCGGTGAGGGGTGGGCTGGGACGGGGCTGCAGCTCAGCTCAGCCTGGGGGTGTGGGGCGGGGGGAGGTGGGCTTTGGGAGCTGGCCCCCCGGGCTCCCCACGCAGCCCCGCGTGCCCCCCAGCGCTTCGTACCTCTGGTTTGAGTTCGCAGCTGGTTTTATAACGCTGTAAAAGAAGCTGCAAATCAAAACCACGTTCGTCTTCGTTTGGAGAGCCTTTGAAAGCAACTTCAAAGGGAACTGAGCTCTCTCTGGGCCTGGCAGGATGGGGTATGGCGAGGAGCTTTCATCAGCCCTTGTGCTCATCGGCTGGGATGGGACGTGGGGCCGCAGTGACGCTGGGACGCAGGGGGAGGCCGGGGCTGAGCCCTGAGTCCGCCCAGCATCCTCAAGCCCCATCCCATGCGTGCCCACGTGCCCCGCAGATGGGCTGCACCCGGCGCTCTGAGCAGGCCCTGGTGTGGCTGATGTGCCCCAAGCTCCCCGCAGTGCTGGGAAGGACGAGCCTGGAGCAGCAGTGCCACCCAAGCCCGGCCTTGCCTCCTTTGCCATGCGAGGAACAGGGAGTTCCCACGTGAGCTGCTGATTCCTGGCCAACCCCGCTCTCCAAATATTTATATATCCCATTACTGTTTACATACGAGCCTGTTCTCTGGAGGTGTCTCCTCCTTCTCCCTTCTCCCCCAGTGCTCCCCCTGCTCCATCTCCTCTGGTGCAGCTATTTCAAAAGCAGCGGTGTGCGCCCATTACTGCTTGATTAATTTACAGGGAAGGCAAAGCTCTCCCAAGCAGTAACCAAAGCCACGGGGCGCAGCAGCGGGGATGCTCCCAGCAACGCAATGGGGAACTGGGTGCAGATCCCTCTTTTGGGTCCCTTTTCTCCCTGCACCTCTCAATGTGCAGGTTTCTTTCTGCTGCGGTATCCAGACCACGGCTAATTTTTTTTTTCCCATCAAAATGTAATTTTAAGGGGGAAAAGGTTGTTTTTCTCTGTTCTGTATTTTTCCCCAAAGAAGGGACGCACCTCACTCGCAGCTCTTTCTGCACGCCAAAGCCACACACTCTAATTAAAGCAATTTCTCAGGACTCAGGGCATCTTCCCAGCTCTTTTTTCTTGTTGTTTATGCAGGGGGAAGATACGAAGAACTGTCCTCTCCCTCCCCCAGCGTTATGTTCAACAAGAGGCTCTCACAGCCCCGCACTGGGGCACGGCACGGGCACGCGGCAGCACCTACTTCTCAGCATCACCCTCCCGAAGACGGTGTGGTCCCGGTCCAGGGTGCTGCAATTCCAGCGGTGGTGGCGGAACTGGTACTGGCACTCGCGGATCCACTCCTTGGCTCCCTCCCCGACGGACTGCATGATGTCAGGGTACCTCTGGCACAGCTGCCTCTGCTTGTTCACCAGCCCGGGGATGTTGTCGCAGATCACCCTCGCTCCCAGCGCCCCGATGTACCTGCAGGGAGAAGGGCACGGCGTTACTGCGCTGCACGCGGGGCTGCAGGTGCAGGCTCTGGGCCCCCTCCCTGCTGCTGTGGGGCACAGGCACCAACGCAGTGCTCGGGTGGAAGAGGTGTGAGCTTCGCTTGTTGCTGCAGGCCTTGCTCATGCTGCTAGCACCCGGCTGCGTTTAAGGTCATGTCCTGAAGATGGACAGCAGGGCTGGGCTGCGCTGTCTGTCCTGCCTGCACGCTGCCTGCTCCTCTGTGCCGTGCTGGGTGTGCAGCGGGCAGCTTTCCCCACAAACCAGGGCGATCCCGGCTCTTCCTGCACCCAGCAGCCCTCGGGCCCGCGTGGACAATGGAGACATGGTGGAATTTTCCATCCCCATCCCATGCAGCCCCGTTGCTCTGCCAGCAGCAGGCTGCTCTGTGCCGGGGAGTGATTTTTGCCACATACCGCGGAGCTGTGATTCTGGCTGCAGGGGAAGAGGTTTGGGTGGGATTCAAATGTTTCAAACCCCCAGACTGGAAATAAGACCCTCCCTTTAATCATAATAAAGAGCAATAAACTTGGGCAATATGTCATTGTCTCTCTCTGGCCATGCTCTATCACTTCCATCAGCCTCAGTGATGGCTCCCAGGCTCAGGAAAGCCCAGCGAGCAAAGAAAGCAATGGGATCTTTCCCCCCCCCCCCCCCCCTCCCTTTATTTTTTTTTTTTTTTTTTTTTTTTTTTCCTCCCCCCCCCCTTTTTTTTTTTTACAATATTTTGTTTAAATGCTGGCCCCCCCCTTTTTTTTTTTTACAATATTTTGTTTAAATGCTGGCAGAAGCACGAGGTCATCTCAGGATGGAGCTGAGGACAACAGCTCCCCACGGCTCTGCAGCACTGGGGCCCGCGGGCGCTGTGTCCCTGCAGCGCTGCTCGCTGGTGCTGGCACGGGGCAGGAGGGGAGCGCGGGGCTGCAGACACACGGAGCCCAGCAGCACCCCCAGACCCGGAGCAAAGGAAACCTCCGGGCAGGATGAACGCTGCGCGCTCTCACGGTTGCACGGAGCTAATGACTTCTCTTTAATGCTCCCACTAAGCGTCCTCATCAGAGAAAAATGGGGGAGATGGGAGCAGAGCAGCAGGGCAGGGAGCCTGGAGCTGCTGTCCCCGGTGAGCGCGTTCCTGGTGCTGCTGAGTGCTCTGATCCCCGCAGCCCCACGCCAAGATCACGCACTGACACCGATCCTGGAGCTGCTGTGGCACAACGGGAGTGGGAAAGCCTCGGCAGCAGCCCGAGCTGCACTGCCCGAGAGCGGCTCCAGCGGGGTCCGGTTCTATGGAACGGGCCGAGATAGAGAACACGGGGAAATCTTCTGCCAAGCGGGATTTTGGGAGGGGAAAAAGACAAACATTTGTTTTGGATTGGTGCAGGCATCCCTTCTGATCTTACTGCTACAGCTCTGTGATGTTTTGAGAACACCGAAATAGGAAATGGAAGGGTGTTCTGAGAAGTTCCCACTTGCCTTAGCAGAACGGGCTGCTTCATTTTTTAGAAATGAAGCTGTTCTGGTCGCGGCAAATTCTGCGAAGCCCTTTACTCCTGGGGAATCCGCTTTTTTACAGCAGGAAAAAAAACCACTGCAACTTCAGAAACACCCATGAGAGCGCGGTGCCCTGACATCCCCGGGAACAGCACAGTCCTGGGCCCCTGGTGCCAAAGACACCGGTGATGGAGGGGCACCTACAGCCGGGAGGGCGGGACTGCTAATTGCACACAGGTGGGTAACGAGTCCTGCCCTGCCCGCTGGGAGCCGCAGCTGTGCCTTCAGGGGCTCCTGAGCAGTGTCTGCAGCACAGGGGTTGCTGTGGATCCCTCTGGTTCTGTTCCTGTTTCTCCTGGGGTTCAGCTCGCAGCGCTGTGCTCCTCCTGCTGCACCTCCACCTTCTCCTCGCCCCTTCCCATGAGGAACGACTCGTGCAGCACCAGCACAGACCGAGGGCTTCGTGCTCTGCAGGTAAGTGCTTCCAGAGCCTGGGTGTAAGGGAGGGGAAGCATCCCAGCTTGCTGCTGCCTGTTCTCTGCTGCTCGGGGCCGTCCAGCCGTGTGGCCGACGCTCTTTCCCAACAGCCTGCGCACGCCGGCTGCGCCGTGCGTGGGGAACAGGAGACAACTGTCACATGTTGGCTCCCAGTTGTTTTTCTTGCTCTAAGAGTCTGCTGACTTCTCCTCTTGTAAACAAGGAGAAACCTAAATTGCTTCTAAGATAAACATGCAAATCAGAGGCAGACGCGTCCATGTACTTGGCAGCACGCAGTTGTGCTAACCCCCTCCCCACGCCCGCCCTGCGCTGCGCTCCCGGGGCCGCACGCCCGTCTGCCCCATTGCTCCTGGCTCCTCGGGAGGCTCTTGCAGAGCTGCATGGCCCACGCTGCATCTCTACCCCTGGTGGAGGCTGCTCAGCAGCTCAGGGTTCTGCTCGCTTCTGCTCTCCCCGTGGGTTCAGGGGGTGTCTGTGCCGCTGTGCGTTGGCTGCAGGCTCTGGGATGTGCCACGCGGTGTCCCCAGGAGCAGCTCTTCCCGTGCCTCTCTCTGCCCCCATCTTCGTGGTGTTCGAGAGTCCCTTTCCCGATTGATAACTGTGCTTTTGGCAGCAGCCCCCTGCAGCTGAGCTCTTTAGCAAGAAATGCAAGCTCCCACTGTGGGGAAAGCAGGGTTGCACCAATTCCATTGAAGGCGCAATTCTAAATCAATTGATAGCAGCTGAGAACAGCTGAGGTCGGCACCAGAGGTTAAAGTGGGGTGCCCGTGTTTGGGGCTGCAGCAGAACAGACCCAATCCCGCTTGGAGCTGGGGGGCAGCTCCGAGCACATCCCCGTGGCTTCTGCTCTCTTCCTTCCCATCGAGAGGACATGGAATCTGCATTTTGGTGGGAGGCTGAGAGCCCCCGGTGGCTATTGGAGACACCTCTTCCCGATAGGATCGGATCCAGCATCCCTGCCTCTTTATCTGATAAAGAGCAAATTCCAGAGGGCCTGGCAGCATCTCGCTCCTCGAGTGCTTTGCATAGTTCCTGCGGAGGCTGCGCTCTCCTTCCTCAGCTCTGCACAGCACTGGGGGGGACAATTTATAGCCAATGGCACCGCGCTTTGGGTTGCAAGGTGCTACAGACATTTGAGATATTATTTTATTATTATAAACCCTGAGTATTTTATTAAGCCCCGCCGGGAACAGGGCCATCCTGGCCTGCTGGAATTGTTAGCGCCTTGGAGTGATTAATAGTCCTAATTTCCTCACTTAGAGCCACTGCTCTGTGTGCTGAGAGCGTTAGTCTCACTTGAATAATTTCTAATATCATAATGCCGGGTGAGGCTGCTCCGAGGGACCCGGCCAACGAGCCTGGGAGAACAGAAGGATTTCTTCTGTTGTGTCTCCGTTTTAAGAGACACTTCCTATAGGTGAAAGTGACCCTAATGAAAAATGAACTAAGAAACACAATTAGGGTTATTACAACTGAGCGGAGTGACTGAGAGAACCCATCTGTTCCCAAACGCTCCCAGCACAGCGCCAGGGCTGCCCCGAGGGCGCACTTTGCTCTCCATCCCTCCAATGTTCTTTTAAGAACTGGGCAGTTTCAGGGCGAGGGCTCCCATGGCTGGAGTGTGTGGGGATAAGGATGTCCCGGTGGCTGCCCTGCTGCTGCCATTACCATGCAGGGCACACTGTGGGGAGCAGCGTGGGGTCCCCAAGCCCCCAGCACTGCCCTGCCCGCAGCGTGCTGGGGACACTGGGCTCTGAGCACGGGAGCAGCAGCGTGCACACCCCAATGGGTTACACACTGCGGAGGCTCACGCAGCTGTCCTTCCCTTGGCTTAATTTCAGACATTCCTATCGATGCTATTTCCCCTCCCACACACCTCAGTGCGATGCCTGCTCAAGTGAGCCCCTCTCTGATATCCTAGAAAACCACGTGTGCAAGGAGCTCGACTTTTCTCTGTGCCCATCCGCTGCACACAGACCAGGACCCAGCACCGGTGTGGGATGGAAGCAGCAGCACCCGCTGCGGCGTCCCTGTCCCCACGAGCAGTGCCCCAAAAGGTTGAGCACCCGCTCAGCCCCAGCACGGGGCGTGCTCCTGCTCCATCATTTACCCTCATGGTGTTTCCCTGCTCGTGAGCCCTTCCCAGTCAGTGCACAGAGCTGAAGAGTGGCAGTGGCTGCCCAATGGGATGGAGCATCCCACCGCGCCATAGGTCCCAGCCTGGGGGCACCCCATGCAGTCAGACCCCACGCAACGCTTGACCCCAGCACGAGCCCACACCGCTCTGTTTTCCCCAGATTTGCTTTATCTTGTGGGGAGCCTGATGCCTCCCATCTGCTCCGGTGCCAGATGAAATCGAATATTTGTAGTTTCCAAGGGCTGTGGCTAGCAATAAACAAGTTAGCTGACGAGGATCTGGCGTGTCACGGCGTGGGGCTGCGGGTACGTGTGAGGGTGGGGTGTGCACGCTCTGTGCACATCTGCCTGTAACCAAACCTTCAGTTCCGCAATGGCTTTCCGCACCAGCGCGCTCGGCGGAGCTCTTGGTGGCCAACAAACCCTACTTGGTTATTTACGCCGCGTTTGTTTATTGCACGGTTCGTGTTTATAAGCAACGCTGGCCTAATCTTCCCCATCTTTCGGAAGGAATTTTGGAGGCCGCTCTCGGGGCCTCGCGGCACCGCCGGGCTCAGGGCACGGTCCCTCCTGCGCCGCGGGCGCTGCGCTCGCCCTGCCCGGGCACACTTGAGTGTCAACGGGATTTAGGGATTTTCCCATCGCATTCCTTTTTAATTTCCGTCTGTGTTCCAGGCGGTATTTTGTTGCTAAGTGATGTGTCATAGTTTGGGAGCTTTATAGTTTCGGGGCTGCTCCCCAGCCCGCGCCGTCCTGCACCCGCTGGTGGTCCTGGCAGCGCCCGCTGCTCCTCCCCAGCACCGTGCACCCCCAGCACCGTGTCCCCCCCCCCCTCACCCAGCGTTCCCCAGCTCCTGGAGCTCTGCACGGCGGCGGGGCCGCGCCTGACGTCACCCCAAATTAATAATTTGCAGTTGTTTAGAAGAAACATTTGGTTGATATTTCCTTTCCATGTACTCCGATCAGAAGCGGTCTGGTTTTTTTTTTGGTTTTTTTTTTTTTTTTCTATTAATCTACTTTAAAAGTTGACTCCGAAAATGAGAAGCATTTCCTCTATTTCCACAAGTTTATTGTGTGTGAATCCCTAGAAGAATTTGGCAATAATAATAAAAATAAGGAACGATGATGCACCACCAAATGTATTTACTGTAATATCAGTAGTGCTAAAGATGTGCTTGGAAACCCGTGGAAATCGCTGCATAACTTTTTCCCAAACCACAGCTGCTTGAGCCCGCTTTCAGTAAAGCACAACCTCAGCTAGAGACGCTGCTTGATCAGAACTGACACGAACAGCGGAGCAGCGTCCGCGTCCATGAAGGTTTTGCTTAGGAATGTTCTGGTCTATGCAAGAGAAAGTCCAATCAGCAGCGTGAACTTCTGAGTTCGACGTATTTGGTTTAGTTGGGTTTAGGTTTCCTTTTTTTTTTTTTTTAAAGTAGTGGTACTGAGGACCCTGGGGCCAATTCTGCTTTATGAGAGAGGCTGAAAGCACCGTGCTCAGCCCCACCGTGGCACAATGACTGTGTGGGGGCACTGCTCGCTGAGCTCTGCCCCATTTCTCAGCACTTCTCCCCCTCCTCTCTGCCTCGGAGCTGAGGGCACAAGCTGCTGTGAGAGGAGATCCAGCGGCCTCTGGAGAACGCAGCCCCCGAGGCTCAAAGTGCAGTGGGTTTGCTCCCACGTGCTGGCAAGAGCTGTGCGTTTGGAATTAGGGCCACCACCGCAGTGTGGTCACTTTGGGGAGAAGTGGGGTGTGAAAGCGAGGAAAACGGATGCTTTTCACACTGCTCCTAAGGGAAGGATTTGGGCTCTTCAGACGTATCTGTGCGCATTAACAGAACTGCTCAGCTCTGGGCAGATGCTGTGAGCCACAGCCTGTCCCCTTCCAGCAGCATTACCCCGTGCACCCACCCCCCGGCTCCAGCAAACCTCCCCCTTCCCTCGCCTCCTTGGTAAGGATGTGGAATTCTCCAGCTTCTCTGCTACCCTGAGACTCTGCCTCGGCTTTAGCGCAGCAGCGCCATCACCTCCTGCACAGATGTTGTCCTGTCTTTGCCTGCTGCGATGGGTGGGGGCCGAGCTGGCGGCTGGGAGCCAGGCCGTGCGTGCATCGACCTGAGCCTCGCTGCTGGCTCGCTTCCTCACCCCGGGATTTCAGCGCCCTGTGGGCTCACTGGGCTGCAGGTTTCCCCTGAGCACGGCGGGCATTGTGTCCTCTTGGAGCCCGGCCCCGCTCCTGTCCCCATGGTCGCTGCTCCCCTCCCTTTCCCCCTCCTGTCCCGGAGCTCTCGGAGCCGTGACACGCACGGAGCTCGGGCAGGACCTGCAGCTGCGTGGTGCTCCCAGCGCTGCGCTCCCTCGGGAAAGCCACTCACCTCCGTCAGTGGCAGATGGATGAAGTTCGATTCAATTCTGCTTCAGCCACTGCACTGCGCTAACGGTGACGGTGTGTAAATGGGGCTTTCCAGTAAGATTAGCGAGCGCTGTTACAGGACGGGGGAAGCTGAGAACTCGCGTGCGGCAATCAGTTTTCCTCGGGTGTTTCTGTGCTACTGAAATCGCGTGGGCTCGCTTGAAAACTTCACCCTCCCTGTTTTCCTAATGACTCTCGTTCTGTAAGCGTGCATTTTCATTGTTACGGGAACGAGGACAGAAAGGAAACTGATTTTGGGGAGGCCGGCCGGCTCTGCCGCGGCTCTGCGCGTGTTTTCTATGGCATCACCTCCGGCTGTCACGGAGCCGTATCTGATTCAAACGAGGGAGAGCGGTAATTCGGGAGCCGATGAGAAGCGATCGCGGAGCGCCGGGGATAAGAGAACAGTCCGGAGACGTTTGGGAGATAGATCGCGATCCCCGAATTGCAGAGGGTTAATAGCGGGGCTCCGGCTCTGCCTGCCGCTCAGCCCCAGCCCGTACCGAGGGCCCTCATCCCGCTCCTTCCCCGCTGAATGCCGGGCTCGAGGCTCTGCTCCCGGCTGTGCCCGGCCCCGATCCGCGGGAGGTGCGGAGCGCTCCCGTGCGGGGCTCCGCTCGGAGCCGGGGCGCGCCCGAAGGAGCCGGGACCCGCGGGGCCGCTCTGCCCGGCTCTGCCCGATCCCGCACGTCGGGCGTCCGCTCCCCGACCGTTCCGCAATCCCGACCGCGCTCCCCCCCGCGCTCCCCGGCCGGGAATCGCCGCCGCGGAGCCGTCGAGGCGCGGGCACTCACCACCACGAGGAGTCGGCGCGGGGCGTCAGGGCGAGCAGGATGAGCACGAAGGGCAGGCAAATCCGCGGGGCCGCGCCCGCCGTCCGAGGGAACGCTCCGCACTCCGCACGCCCGGGGGCCACGGCAATCCCAGGAGACGCTTCCAGGCGGTTTGGACTGAGCATATCTCTCCGGGGCGCGGTCCAGACGGAGAAATGAGCGGGGACGGGGCCCTGCCCGCGCTTCCCTCGGGCAAGGGCGGTGCGGGCGCCGAGCCGTGCCCGTCACTGCCCTCCTGCGCGGCTCCCGGCTCCGCGCGGCTGAGCGAGCCCCGGCTGGGCCCCCGCTCCCAGGCGCATGCTGCCGCGCGGGGGGCGGCGGAGGGGCTCGGGGGGTCCCGGGCGCTCAGCGGGGCCGGCGCCCCCCGAGCGGAGCGCGGCGTGCGGCGGGGCCGGGCCGGGCCATAGAGGTCCTTGTGCGGAGGGCGAGGACACACTGGGGATAGGAGCGCGGGGGCTGTGGCCAAATATTGACAGCTCCCTCCGTGCTCCGGGCTCTCATTGGGCAGAGTCAGAAGCGCGGAGCCACGGCTCTGGCCGGACCGACCCCCATTTCCCCAAGGGCACGTCAGACGGCCCCCTCCGGGATCCTGCCCGCCGCCCCGCGGGGCAGCTCCGGCCGCCGCGCCCTCCGCCGCGATCCCGCAGCGATGGAGCCGCCGTCCCGCGGCCGCCCCGTCGGGGTCCGCCGGAGAAGGGGCGCAGCGCGGGACGCTCGGGGCCGCCGCCGGCTCCTCCGCGCTCGCCCCCGCCAGGTGTCACTGCAGGGTGCCGAACCGCCGCGCTCCGCCCGCGCCTTTCCGCGGCTCGAGCTGCGGGCTGCGCTCCTCCGGGCCGGGCCGGGCCGCGGGCGCCCAGCAGAGCTCTGCTCCGCACCCACCGCGCGGGGGAGGTGTGCGGTGCGGCTGCCTCACCTTGGAGCTCCCCTTTCCCCGTCAGCCCTGCCCGTCAGCCCCCCCACGCCCTGATGCTGAAGGCATTGGCCTTAAGTGGGTCGCCTCTCTCTCATTGTTGGCCCTTCCCAATACGCCTAATTATTTTTTTGCTGGGACCGCAAATCTCAGTGTCTGCCGACGGGCTTTCAGCAGTGCCAGAGCCCTCCGCCTCCCCTCCCCTCTGCCCAGCGAGCTTTCTGCTCCTTCCTTCCGACTCCCGTTGTTAGAGATCAGACAGCGACTTCGCTGGCCTGGGAGAAACTGGGGCTAGAGCCTCGCGCTTGGTTATAATCCAATTATACTTCTGAAAACTGCAGCAGCAGAAAGCGAGTGCTGGTGGGGTGCCGTCCTTTTGTCTGCGAGCCTCAGTGAAATATTGCGTTACAGCTTGTTCGTGGAGCTATTATGCTGAAAAGGCCGATATTTATAGGCTATTGTGGGAGGCTGGGCGTTGGTGCGGGAGCCCCATCAGCACAGCACGCGGGGGCACGGCGGCTCGAAGCGGGGCCGGGGCTGCTGCAGGACGGTGTCTGCACGTGGGCTGCCCCAGCCCCGTCCTGCAGAACCAGGCTGAATTGTCGGTGCCGTTCCTGTTCCGTGGATTGTTCTCATTCGAAGAGAAGAGATGGAGCTCTCTGCATCCTGCTGCCATAGGAAGGGCAGAGCAGGGTGCCGGGTGCCGCGGCCCCGGGCTTGGTTTGGCTGTGCCGTGGCACTGGGCAGAGCTCAGGGCTGGACAGGAGCTGCAGGCAGGGGGGGTGCTGGGTGTCTGCTGGGGGCTCGGGGCTGAATTTAGGTGCTGGGCAGTGCTTTTGGGTTTTGATTCACAGCGCTTTACGTCCGACGTGCAAAACATCTCCGTCAGCCTGATTCCTTATGCTGATGCTTTCCTTGGCAGGGTCTGGTTGGCAGCCCCAGGTGTTGCTTCAGCTGCCCCGGCTCTGTGTTGGGCTCTCCCCTGTCTGCCCGTGATGGGCAGTGCCCCGTGCAGGGGCCGGGGCCGCCCTCGTTGTCCCAGCGGCCGCAGGAGCCTCACATTTGATCTTTCACTCAAATTAGCAGTGCGCTTGGGATGTGTGTGTGTGCCTCGCCGGCATGAGATGTCGGGAGTAAATAAACAAAGCTCTGCTTTCAAAGGCTTTCACGATTCATTAACTTCAAAGGAGCGGGTGCTCAGTTTCCCTAGCAGGTCGCTGTGTTTCCCTAGCAGGTCGCTCGCTGCAGCTCACTCTGGCTGCTGGAGGTGCCTGGCTGCTCTCTGGCCTGGTGCAAGCACTTTGCATTGGCCACGAGCTCTGCACAAGCCTCCCCATCCCCTTCCCGAGGCACAGCCCTGCTGCTTCCCGTGGGTGAGCATGGCTGCACTTCTGTCCCATGCTCAGGGCTCGGACTTGCAGCCCAGCTGTCCCCCCTTGGCGTGGGTTCCTGCCTTCACCGTGCAGGCACAGGTGCTGGGGCAGTGCCAGGCACTGGGGCTTTGCAGAGGGATGGCTGCACCCCCGCCTGCCCACGCTGGGCGCAGCTCACAGCTCGCCTTACATGCAGCCGCCCCAGGAATAACTTTCAGCCTTGCATAATCTGCCACCTGGAAGCCCAGTGGGGAAAATCACTGTCCCGGGATAACCCTGAGTGCCAGGCTTGCTGACCTTGGGTGAAAGCTGTTTTCCAAGGCGACAAAGCCCGCTGTAGGTGCACACATGGAGCGCAGCGGTCCCAGGCTGGGCTGGGGGCGGTTGGGGCACTCGGACCATGAGTGCTGTGGGTGATCTCTGCAGCCCTCACCGCTTCGGTGCAGCCATGGAGGCTGTGCTGTCGATGCTGAGCTGCAGCCCCATGTGGCTTCAGCACTTGGTTGTGAAAGGACGTTCTGCTCCCCCAATGAATGGCCATCGCTGAGGTCCCAGCCCCAGCCCCTGGCTGTCTCTCTGATGCCCGAGATGCTAAGAATACATCTCGGAGAGCTACAAATACCCAGAGCGATGAATTGACCCTTCACAACAGCTTCCACCACCATAGAAACAGGAGCCAAACAAACAGGCACAGCCAGCCCTCGGAGTAGAGCGATGGCGTGTGCTGGTTGTGCGTCCCTCACTTCCATAGCTAACTGCTTTGCCATCTCAGGCTCTTGAGGAGCTGCTCTGCAGACATGCAGTGCCCAGCTTCGTGGCCACGCAGTGATGGTCAGCCCTCGGCCTCGGCGGTGCCTGGGCTCTGTTCCTCGCTCCGTGCCCACTCCTCGCCCTGCTGAGCCTGGGCTCCACGTGCAGGTTCTGATGGATGGCTGCAAACCCGGCTGCGTTCATCACAAAGTCACCGAAGGCCAGAAATGCTGCAATATGCCTAAAAATACCCCGACCGCGCCGCGCAGCCCCGGTTTTCCGTCATCTTGCAGAGGCATCTGTGTATTGTGTGCGCGGCGCGGAGCGAAGCAGAGCGTGCGGGAGGAAGGCGGCCATAAATCCTGCCCCCCTCCCGCGTCCCGGCGCTGTCTGGCAGGCGCGAGCCCCGTCTGTCATCGGCGGATCAGACGGGCTGAAATTCGACAGGCCTGTGGAAAAACGCGGGGTGACATCACGCAGAGACACCAGCCCACTGATTAATCTCCAGGGTCAGTGGCTGCTTTATTTATAACCAGGCGAGTGGTGGAGGTGGTTTTTTTTTTTTGCAGGGAGGAGTGGCGGCGGTGAGCGGTGCATGGGTCCGTCCTGCACCACTGGGTGCTGCGTGTCCCCAGTGGCTGCGGACAGCCCCGGAGTGGACGTCCCCAACGTGGCCAAGAAGGGGTCCTGGCAGTGCTGTACCCACAGCCTGGCTGCATGGCACTGTGCCCCCATGGCCCCCAGTGTTTTTTCCCCAGATAACCCGGGCAGCTTTGGGGTGGGTGACTGAACTGGAACAGACACAGGTTTGGAAATGTTTTGCAAAGCCAAGACTGCATCGCTGCTGCCAAGTGGGAAGTGGCCAAGGGAGAAACAACCCTCAGGTGTGCTCCAGCGTTGTTTCTAAATGGAGGAAGTAAAAGAAGTTTCTAAGTCTTAAGTATGACCATTTCAGTAGCACCAGGTGAATGTCTAATCCTGACAGCAGAGGTGGTGCTGCAGAGCTGCAGATTTGCATGTGCCAGTGAAGGCAATTACTGGCTTTTGTCCTTATCCTGCGCTCAGGTGCTGGCTCAGGCTGATGCTGGTGCAGGTGGGAACTGCCAGGTTTCACCTTGCCCACAGGTGTGCAGCAAGTACAGCATGAGCTTTGGCTTGGGCATGGTGTGAGCTGGTGCTGAGCCCCCGTAGCTCGCAGGGGAGCTGGGATGGGGTGAGAAGGTGGAATAAGTGAGGAAGCATGGATGGCACGAGCATAGCTCCAAACTAGGGCAGGACACGTCCTGCGCATAGTTTCAACCTTATCATCAAGGATGGATTTTAAGTGCTTCTTCAGTGACTCATAGTTCCTGAATGGGCTTAGAGGACCGTCCTCCAAAAGGAAAGGACAGGAACCCGGATCAGATAACAGAAGTGCCCGAGCCCTGTGCCCACTGCATGGTGCCCTGCCAGGTGGCGGGGGCAGCAGGGAGCTCCTGGTGCTGAGCCCTGCTGGTCCTGCACTGCAGCAATCCCCGGGGCTCAGGGGCACGGCTGCTCCTTGCCCGCTGTGTGTGCCATGGGCAGTGCCTCCCTCGTGCCCCTCTCACTGGGATGAGGACGATCAGAAACCATCGAGGATGCTCGTTAGGGATCCAGGCTCGTGCTAAGAAGCCCTCTCTGTATGGTGCCACACATGAAAGATGCTGCATAGTTCAGAGGTTAACTTTTATCTCAAGCTCAGCATGGAACTGAAGAGTTTCGGCACTTTTTAAAATACCAGAAATAATATAAAAAAGAGATGACAAATTCCGACCTCTGTTACATCGATATTAATGGAGAGAAATTGAATGGAGGTGTGTAGAAGCTTCTGATTTCCTCTTGTATGAGACTGGACAGAAATAGCCCAGAGCATCTCAGTGCCGCTGCCCAGCAGGAGCTATTAGTGTTTCCTTCCCTTTGGTCGGAGGAAGCTGGGTTATGTCTGTGAGCGTCCCCACGGCGTGCCGTGTTGGATAACGAACTGTGCCTAAATTGGGAGAGCCTTTCAGGTGCCAGCCACAATGAGGAGGCAGGCAGCAAGCTGTGCTGGCACCAGGAGCAGAGGCACCGCTGTGATAACCACGTGCTGATCTGCTGGGAGCACCGGCCCTTCTCGTTCCCGGGTCTCTCGTGGGTTTTTACAGAGTGAAAGCAAAGGCGCTGACGCTGTTGCACAAGGGAGCTGTGAGTGAGCACTCGTGGTCTTGTCGCTAATTTTAGTCGGTTCTTTTGCAAGACTTGAGGATAGCAGCAGCCTGCCCACAGCTGGGCTTTATTTCAGACGGGAAGAGTCGATGAGAAAGGGAAGAGCAATGTGTGAGCAAGGTGACGAAGCAGCCCCGGGAGCAGTGTGACAGCAGCACCACGGGCAGAGGGAGCGAGGAGAGGACCCTGCCCACGGGAAGCGGCTCCTTCTGCCCGGCAGATGAGGCCGGGCCGTGCTGCAGGAGCTGATCGGCGCCGTTGGCCGCTGCTTTGATCCCGGGGCAGCGTGGGGCTGCGCGAGGCCGGGGCTGTGCTCAGCAGATGGAAGCGGCTTTCCGCGTTCTGTCTGTCTTCTGTTTGATGTCTAATCCACCCTTGAGCGCCAGAATCCTGCCGGCTGGTGCTGGGCTGCTCTGCTGCAGGCGTTGCTGGTGCTCGTGGGTGCTCGGCCACCAAGGGGCTGTGAGGACAGGGGATGCCCACAGGGCCTCTGCAGGGTTGTGTGCGCACATCCCCGGGTGCTGTGCCCGCCACGAGGCCGGGTTGTGCCGCGTTGGCTGCTGCCGGGCTGAGCTGAGCTCCCGAGCGACCCCAGGGAGTGCATCGCTGCTGGGCCCCGGCCCTTGGCTCCCCCCCAGCACACCTCCGGGGGGACTGTGCCTCAACACTTTGCAAATCATCCAGCAACCAATTCATCCCTGAAGCATTTTGGAGATGTCACTCTGAGAATGTTAATGGTGCGTGATCCACAGGGTCCGAAGTGCTGAGAAACGTGCGGCCCAAAGCGGCCCACGTGGGAGGGCTGCAGGGTGGTGTGTGTGTGTGGGGATTTATTGGTCACTGCCTTTCAGACCCCACTTCCCTCTAGCACGGCACAGCGACCTGGGGGGAGATCCAGAGCCATTTAGCTGGCAGAGATATCGTGCTGAAACTCAGTATTTTCAGATAAAGTTTCCAAGCCCCCTCTCCCCCCGCAGTACTGAACACAGTTGTTTATTGGAGCTGACAGCAGAAATACAAGCAGTGGTCAGTCGCTTCCGCAAAAGCAGCGTCTACCAGTGATGGGATGAATGGGAGCAAGCCAACGAGCACTGCAGCACGGAGCTTTATGTGCATGCAGCTAACGGCCCCCAGCTGCCACGCGCCCACAGCCCGAGGGCACAGAGCTGGGTGCAGGACGGCCCAGGACCCCACGGAGCAGCACCTGCAGAGGTGGGAGGGCAGCAGTGCCCGTGGTGAGCGGGTGCCCGGCCTCACATGGAGCCCATTGGTGTCTGCAGCCAGTTCCCATCTGTTATTGCACTCACTTGATTTATCTGCTGAAGAAATTCCTGGTATAAACACAGCATTATCAGAATTGTACTCCAGGCTTGCCCCCTGGATTCCCTGCCAGCTTTTGCTGGTATTGCACTTCCGCTACAGCAGCTCTTCAGTGAAAACAAGCCCCGGTGGAAAGTTACTGGGGCCACGGGCCGAACTGGGAGGCAGTGCTTGGAGCCAGCCCGTGGGAAGGCCCTGGTGTGAGAGTACAGGGATCAGCTGGTGCAGCGCAGTGGGAGGTGCGGGGACAGCTTGGAGCCTTCACCACTGCATCCCAGCACCACAGCCCTGGGCAGAGTTTGGAGCATCCACCAAGGGCTGAGCACAGCTTGCAGGTAGACCTGCATCTGCCCGCGGGTGCCCATCACGTTCCATTAACAGCTGATCCAGGGCTGCTCAGCAGCACAGAGCTGCATTTGGTCACACTCCCCATGAGCATGAGAGCAGGGGCCACTCCTTCCAGGGCTACAGGTCACTGGGTTGCCCTCAGCCTTATGGCTGCAGGATGGCCCAGGCCAGCACTGTGCGAGTCATAGCTGTGGAAATGCCCCATTCCTGGCTCAGTTTTGGAAGCAGCACCCATTGGTTGTCCCTTCCCCGCTGCCTCCTCTGGGGCTGAGGGTTCTGAGCCGGGCACTGCAGCAGGATGGGGAGGAGCTGCTGGCAGGGCCCTGCATTGGGCACTGCACGTGGGAGCGGTGCTGGCAGCGGGCGCTGCGTGGTGGCTGTGGTTTAGGTTTGTTTCCCCCTACCCCGATCCTTTCCTTTGTAACCAATGAAAATCAAGCCCATTCATGAGGAGGAGGAATCTGATCACGCAATTGAGGAAAGATCTCTTCTGAGCTGTTCTCGGCTCATGGATTTGTGTCAGAGGCAGACTGTGTTCTTGCAACCCACCACGGCACCCGGCTGCCCTCCTCAGATGCTGTGCTCCAGTGCTGCAGCGAGAGCCAGCATCCCTGGGACCACTTCGTTATGTCAAAGGAAGAACCGAGCAGCACAGAGAGGGAAGGTTTGCCTTGTGCCCCTCCGATATCCCCAGTTAATTGTTGTGATAGCACCGAGGTGGGCCGCCAGGGGCCGTGCAGCTCTGCGGGTCAAATGCCGACAGCAGAGAGGGGACGGGAGCTGCGCGGTGCGGGGACACGCGGGATGTCCCGTCCCGCAGCGCGCTCTGCCGGCGCCTCCGAGCACGGGCGGTGCGGGGTCCGTGCCCGCTGCCCAGCGCCG